>NC_134842.1:16063719-16364657 GCF_965363235.1 Mytilus galloprovincialis
GTTACAAACTAAAACTGAGGGAAATATATCAAATATAAGAGAACTACGATATAACAGAGACACAATACCGAAATGTAACACACACAGAAACGAACTATAATAATGAAACAATGGCCATTATCCTGACTTGGTACAGGGCATTTTATGAAAAAATGGTGGGTTGAACCTGGTTTTGTGGCATGCCAAACCTCCCGCTTTAATGGCAGAGGATGAATTGTTTGCTGTAACCTGTTTACAGTTTATCTTTGTCATTAATAATATTCAAGTTAATAACCAAAAACTGCTAAATTTCTGTACACTTAACAATTTAGTGACAGCAACTCAACAATGGGTTGTTAGATTCATCTGAAAATTTGCTGTTAAGGCTTTAGTGTTTGAGATATAAGCCACACATTGCATTTTACCCCTATGTTCTTTTTTTACCCATAGCGGCCATGTTTTTTTACAAAATAGAAAATAAAACACACACTTTATTCTAGATATCCTAAGGATCATTCAGTTGAAGTTTCATTGGAATTGGTTAAGTAGTTTCAGAGGAAATGTTTCAAATATTTAACACCGTACAGACGACGGACGCCAAGTGATGGCAAAATTCACAGTTCCTTTGAAACGGTGATCTAAAAAAAAATATGTCCGTTCTATCAGAAATAAACTGAAAATAAAAAACTTGTACCATTGAGAGCGCTAACGAGGCCACTTTCCATAAATTTAAATATTTTTAGGGATCATAACTCTTTTAAAAAAGTCCATTGTCCATCATTATAGATCCGCGATATTGTTGATGTTAAACTAGTTTATAAGTTTTATTAAAAATCTGGCAAGAATTGTACCTGTGGGAGGGCTAGGGGCTATTTTCCATAAATTTATTATTTTCAAGGGTTATAACTGCTTTTATAAAAGTCGATTGGCCACCAATGTATAACTTGTTTGAGATATTGCTTATACCTAAAGTATTAGTTTCGTAAAAATCTGACAGGATTTGTACATGTGCGAGCGCTGCAAGGACCGGACAGACAAACACACGGACAGCCCGATGGACGCAAGGACAGATGGCAATCAAAATGTTAAGCAGACCATGTTTAAATTTAAAAAATTTCGTTCTAATTTAGAATTTTTTGTTTATAAAAATACTATTTTTGATATAACAAAAATTAAAAAAAATCAAATATTTTTTTGGGGTCTTAAATCAGTGGTTTTGATAAGAAAATAACATTCTGTAAAGATTAGACCAATGGGACAGTTTAATTTTAGTACAGTGTATCCAATTTCATTACCTATGGAAAATGCATTGCCTTGTATCATTTCTTTTGTTGACTAGTATACTTACTCTTGCGCAGAGTCAGATTATGTACCCATAATGGCTGTTACTATAATTTACCTCCCATGTAAATCGACATGTATCGAAACCTTTATGCAAACACTTATTTGTCACTGCAGTGGCGGATCCAGGGGGGGGGGGGTTCCGGGGGTGCGCACCCCCCTTTATTTTTGCCGATCAATGCATTTGTATCGGGACATATGTTTTGCACCCCCCTGCACCCCCCCCTTTGCCCTGGGTTAGCACCCCCCCTTTCGAAAATTCCTGCATCCGCCCCTGCACTATGTCGATTTAACTGTGTTAAAATAGAAATTGATGAAGAACTACAAACCCTTTCTTTCTATTATAATATATGATAATCTTAACTTATGCAAAAGATTTCAAATGTGTCCATTGGACAAAGATGATGCTCCCGCTTGCATATCATAAAAGTTATAAACGGACATAACTGAAGGGTGTGTTCTCATTTCGCCTTAGCTGTGAATTCCAGGTAAAAAAGGTAAAAAACATACTAAGGCCAGATGGGAAATAAACTAAGGCGAAATGTGAATTTAGATAAAAATATTAAATAAACAAATTAAAACTCTGTGTTTTTATAGCAATTTTAACAACATTGAATTAGGGAATTTTTTCTCTTTAATTATCATTTTTAATAAAAGTGACAATTTTGTGACAATTTATATGGTTTTAACAGAAAAAAAAATCCACAATAAAACATGAGTCAGTAGGAAAGTTGCTTCTTTTATGCTTATTATAAGTTTCAATTGTATAAATTTTATGCAACCAGAAAGTACTTACATGTAATAATCAGTCAATTATCCTTTACATTGTGCAACACAAAGAGTTTAAAAAAGAAAGACAAAAATGTATTCCCACAAACTTGTTTACATATATTACAGAAACTTTAATAAAATAAATAAAATAATGTATTTTTTTTAAATTGTGTTATTATAATTATATATAATAAAGATAATACATGTAAAAATACAAAAAAAGATGTGGTATAATTGCCAATGAGACAACTCTCAACAAGAGACCAAAATGACACAGATATCAACAACTATAGGTCAACATACAGCCTTCAACAATGAGGAAAGCCCATACTGCATGGTCAGCTGCAATAGGCCCCGAAATGATAATGTAAAACAATTCAAACAAGAAAACTAACGGCCTTATTTATGTACAAATAATGAACGAAAAAGAAATATGTAACACATAAACAAACGACAACCACTGAATTACATGGTATACTATGACTTGACTTCTTCAAGCTTGGTCCAAATTATATAAGATTCTTTAATCTCCTGGAAAACATCGCCAACCAACATATTAACCTCAGTATGGTGATGCAGCATCTTACATCCTCAAACATGGAAACTAAATGAACTTTGAACATTCAAATGTGCACATCAGTGCCTTGTTTTTCACAATATGAACTATATGGAAATAATTCTTATGCTATATGTATTAGACTAAGTGTTTTTTTCTCATGCTATTATTAAAAATATAACATGTGCATTTTCTATATAAGTATGCAAATTTGAAATTGGGTTTTGAATTCAGTGCTGATTTAGATATGAAATACAAATGTATTTATTATGATAGTATGATATTTGTCTTTTCTTTATTCATTGAAATATGAAATATCCATATACAATGTGTCATATCTGATAATACTTTATTTACAAAATATAACACATGAAACAGACTCTATTTTAAAAGAGTAAAATCCATTTTATTCCTTTTTATAATCTTTTTCAATGTTTACTATAAATGGATGCAGATTTCATAAAGAAATACACAAGTTTTACAATATTCCATGTTTTTATTCTTATAATTGATAAAACTTACATTAAATGTTCGGGAAATTTCCCAAAATATATGAAAGTTTTTAAATATTTGTGGTAAAAATGTATATATGACAACTATTTATTCAGGAAATGTCCCGAAATCATTTTCAACATTAAATTTTATGACATATATATTGGCAAAGTGTTTGAAAAAACAGATCTGAAACACATTTCGGGAAATATCCCGACAAAAATAAACTAATTACAAAATGTATAACACAGATGTCTTCAAATATTTTCGGAATTTATCCCGAAAATCAAATGTATATGCTAGGTCTCATGACTAATTATTTCTTTCAACATTTCGGGAAAAATCCCGAAATCATTTTCAACATTAAATTTTATGACATATATGTTGGCAAAGCATTTGAACAAACAGATCTGAAACACATTTCGGGAAATATCCCGACAAAAATAAACTAATTACAAAATGCATAACACAGATGTCTTCACATATTTTCGGGATTTATCCCGAAAAATCAAATGTATATGCTAGATCTCATGACTAATAATTTCTTTTCACATTTTGGGAAAAATCACGAAATAAAAATCTAATATCAGGCACATTTTTTTTTACACATTTCGGGAAATCCCGAAATAAAATCTACAAGCAAAAACTACGCATTTTGATTTATTAAACATATTGAGAAAAATCCTGATTTTACAACCCAGAATTTTGATACAGAAGAAAATTTTTATGTAAACTTGTTTCTAACATTTATTGAAATATTCATAAAACATATGTCTCACTTAATTTTTTTTGGGATATTATGTATAACCATACTTTTCATAACAGTTCAGAAAAAGCATTTTCTAAGAAATATAAAGGTTGCTCTCTATTGCATCACATTTGCAACATGCTAAATGTGAAAAAGTGCATATAACAGGTTAAACATAGAAAAGAAAATTCCATTAGTCTGATTAGAATAACTTGCTTTAAAAATTATTTCTGAATTAAAAAGACTAAGATTGCCTATATATATGCAATTACTATGCGCTAGTTAACTAATTTGCTCACATATAGAACAACAATTACGACAATGTTTACTAAATAGTGGTTGCATTTAAGGAGCTAAAAAGCACCAACAAGATTTACAGGATGTATACCTATACAAATAAGATGATATTGCAATATTACATTTATACCATGTATACCAAAAGAACAGTTTGTAAGATATCAGGAAGTCTGCAGTCCTTTAAACTATGTTTGTCATTCTTTTTCTTTCATTTATCTTCAAATCTGTGTCTTTTAAGACTCGCACCAATTTGTCCTCCAAGATTTCTTTGTATCCTACAAAGAAGAGTCAATTCAAGTTCAATATTCTAAAGTCCTTCAGGTATATTAATATTCATGATTTCCCCCCCCCCCCCCCCATCCCCCGACATATTTTGTTCTGTCTTATAATTATGATAATAGATGAATTTGTTATCACAGGTCCTTTCATAGCTTACTGTATGTCATTTGTTTTGTTCAATAATTGAAGCCTTAATACTCTGATGATGTTTAAATGTTGTTCTTATAATTATTATGGCAGTTGTTTCCTTAACAATCATACTGCATCTTTTTTTTCTAATCTAGTGTTTTCATTTTTTGATATATATATGTGTGTGTGTTACTTTACCAATTCTTACCTACAAACAAATGGGACATTAATCAGCTCTGACAACCAAAAAATTTAAAAATTGATGTTTAACAAAAAATTAAATGGGGAATGTATCAATGGATCACAGATGATGCCCACACTTGCATATCATATAAAGTTATAAAAGGACATAACTGAAGAACGGTAAAAGTGACTCTACCGAAAACACTTGATCTGATTAAGTGGTAATAGGTAGTGTGTATAAGTTTCATAAAATTTAGTTTATGCAAACTTAATTTAGAGAAAGGAAACACAAATCCAGCAATTTTTCCATTTTCAAAGGGACATAACTCTAAAAAATTTAGTGACAACCTCAAAAGTCAAACTTGATCTGTATTTTGTGGTAATAAATATTGTGTACAATTATTCATACTTGTCATAGCATTTGGTTGAGGCAAGCTAATTAAAGTTAGTGAATGGAAATTAAAATTTCACCAATCATTAAATTTGTGAAGGGGCATAATTCTAGAACGGTTAAAGTGACCCCCTTTAAAATTCAAACTTGATCTGTATTTTGTGGTAACAAGCATTGTGTATAAGTTTAATTGCATTTAGTTGAGGCAAGTCAAAGTTAGAGAACGGAAACTATAAATATAAGTATATTTTTCATTTGTAAAGGGGCATAACTACAGAACAGTTAAGTGACACCAACCCTTAATACATACTTGATCTGTATTTTGTGGTAATAAGCATTGCTGTGTATTGATTTCATAGCATTTGGTTCAGAGGCAAACTTATAAAAGTTAGAAAATGGAAACAAAATTCAGGATTTTTCTTTGTTTGTAAAGGGGCATTACTCTAGAACAGTTAAAGTACATGGCGCCACCAAATCATCCCATTATTGCACAAATGTGAACATGGATGCTAATAAACAATTGGCCAGCTAATGAGTGATTGCAATACGTATATAATATATATATATATAAATGCAACATTCAAATGTCATATAAAAAAAGATGTGGTATAATTCATTATTGCCAATGAGACAACTCTCCACAAGAGTCCAAATGACACATAAATTAACAACTAAGCCTGCTTTACTTATGATTGAAAATTTGTCGCTTTTTTTTAATAATATCACATAAACTTGATCCATGAAAATGAAGGCATGGTCAGTTTAACCAGTCAGGCAAATACAGCTTACAATCATTTCATATACCAATATAGTGGCCTTATTGCTACATAAGTGTCTAAGAGACTGAGGATTTTATTTGTAAAACAGCACATTTTGTTAAAAATAACATATTTTTGCACAATTACAAACTTTCAAACTTACCATTCACATCTTCCCATTATAATGTAGACTAAAAAAGACTTGAACTTCACAGAGAACTCAGAATCAAAGACTTTTCTCTTCCTATTTGTCTAGGCTAACTGCATGTCCTACAGATATGTCAATCTGAAAAAAGAACAGAATGGCATAAACCTTCATGCTGAAAACGTTCAATGTGGATTCATTATTATTCATGGGATACCAATTTTCATGGTTTTCATTGAAACAGCTGAACCACGAATTTAAATGTTAAACGAATTATAAATTTGCCATCGGGTTGTATACAGAAGTCCTATGAAAAAAACAAACAATACAAATACAAAATTTCTTTAATCCACGAAAATTGATACATGTGACCCAAAATTTAAATGAATCCACAGAATTATCCTTAGTATTTTTTTTTTACACATGAACTACTTGAAGGCACATTTATTTAATTTAAAATTGTGATATGCACTAATGGATAGATAGATATTAGATTAATTTCTATGAAATTCTGTCTATGAAATCAGGATGTGTCCAGAGTTAGGATTTTCACCTAAATAGGTGGATATTTGATCAATTTCTATGAATTTATGTCTAGAAAAAGAACAAAGTTGAAAATAGATAAAATATATCATTCATTACGAATAATCAATCGAATTCTTAAGCAGAAAACTTCAAACAATATTCAGGAAATACTGGAATCTTATCAAAATAGATTCTACAATAGGTGACAAATTCAATAAAAACCTATCAATAGGATTCAAAAGAAATAGAAACATTGGTGAATTAGTTAAACAGCTATAAAAGAATTTATGTGAACTAAAGAGTTCCTTCTAACATTTTTAACTGTGCAGAACTAATTAATGACATTAATGTAAACAACACATGTAAACTGTAATTCTGATGAAGACACTTCTTTACTATCAAAAACTTAAATTAGCAGGGGCCCAATCGCCAATGGCCCCTATAATTTGATGTGGGCTACTTAAATTTCTGCTCTTCTATATTCGACCATTGGAAGTAAAATGAAATATAATACTTCCATAAAAAAGAAATCAAAAGTAAAAAAACCGAAGAAAAAAATATTTGGTAATATATTCTTTCAAGGGCAATAACAGCTTTGAAGGATCAATTGGCAATTTAAATAATACAAGTCCTATTCCCAGATCTTACTTTGCTGAACATATTTATCACTTAAAGAAAAATTAAAATTCCTTCTTTCTATTATTATCTGCAAAAAAACATAACTTTTGGTAAAATAATTTCTTAAGGACAAAAAATCCTATAAAGGATCAATTAACTATTTTGGTCATGATGTAAGCTTATTCACAGATCTTTAACTTAGCTGAACATAAATAAATGTCTCTACATCTATCATACTTCCTGCATGAAACTTGAAATTCTGCTAAAATTTTGTATTTCAAGGGCAATAACTCATATAAGCATCCACACTACTATTTTTCTGTTTTAAATTTATCTTTATGATATCTATAATTGTTTTCAATATGACAATCATTGTTAACAAGAACATATATATAACATGTATAAATTGTGGAAACTTGCTATTGCAGGGGCAATAACTTCAAATAGCCAAGGGTTTTCAAGATTGGTCTTAATTTTAAAGGCAGATTAATCTTGAAATGCTACGTTAAATATTAAAGTTATTGTTTTTTACCAAACTATGCAGTGTTTCTTAATTAAAGGACAAGATAACAAGAGGCTCTCAAGAGCCTGAATCGCTCATCTGTATTTCAGAGAAGATTTTTAAATGTTATATATAATTAGCAAACTTGATCAACAAATTGTGTAAAATTGACTTTAAAGGGCAATAACACCTTAAGGGGCCAATTAAAAAACTGCATTTGACCAATATGTTCTATTTTTAGCCATGGCGTCCATGTTTGTCAATGGATCAAAACTTCGGATACAATTTATAAACTAGATACCCTTGGGAACATTTAATTAAAGTTTGAAGGTACATGTTTTTGGCCCAGTAGTTTCAGAGGAGAAGATTTTTTAAATAGTTTACGACGACAGACGACATAGGACGCCAAGTAATGGCGTAAGCTCACATAGGGCCCTACGGGCCTCACTGAGCTAAAAATTACAAAATATATACTAGATACCCTAAGGATCATTTAGCCAAAGTTTGGTTAAAATTAATTAATTACAGTAGTTTCAGAAGAGAAGATCTATGAAAAAGTGTACACCAGACATTAATGGATGATTCAACAATTAATGCCAAGGGATGGCAAAAGCTCACTTGGCCTCTTAGGTCAGGTGAGCTAAATAGAAAATAAAACTTTTGACAAACAAACAAAAAATCATAAGTCAGGGGCATTATTTAAACAAGTAACATTTAAAACTGCCTATATA
Organism: Mytilus galloprovincialis; assembly: GCF_965363235.1. Classification (NCBI taxonomy): domain Eukaryota; kingdom Metazoa; phylum Mollusca; class Bivalvia; order Mytilida; family Mytilidae; genus Mytilus; species Mytilus galloprovincialis. The sequence goes on from NC_134842.1 coordinate 16,072,165, forward strand.
AGTTATGTTGAAAACCAGGCTATTTTCAATAATACTTATATATTAGGTAACTTTTCAAAACATTATTTTTATAGGTGTCCAAAAATGCAGATTTTACTAGCTTTAACAAATTTTCACAGTCATCTGGTTATTTTCCCCATGAAATATAATTTTTTTCTGAAACACTAATGAACTTGCTGATGCACTTAATTATCACTTATCTTTCATATGGATACTTCTGGGTAAATTTAGATTGGTCTCTTCAGGGACTATTAAATTATCTTTTTCCTCCAAAATCTTGAAGGTAGACTGGTATAAATAGAAAGTTAACATACTTGTGAATTAATTAAGATTTCAAGTTATTTATAACTGCTAACCCAAATCAACTACATGTGTTTCTTAAATAAGTGTTATTACTAAAAAAAATTAAAATGTATAAAATAACTTATTCAAGTAATGTTTTTGTCATTATAAACCTTTATCTCCATACTCCTCTCCAATCTAATAAATTCTTTATTTTATCATATAAAATTATATAAAAACTCATTCAAACTACATTTAATCTATGCTTCTATTCAAATTTAAAATAACTCTATTAACATGATTAAGTAATCTTATTATTTTCAAAAACAAAAATTACTTATATATATAAGTAAGGTGAAAATGTGAAAAAAAAACTACTTGTTTAAGTAACGCCCCTGACTGTTTATAATTTTTTAATTTCAGGTTCTAAGTTTTGTATTTTATGTATGAATCATAGATATATGTCTTTCTCAGTTTTTCTCTTGATTATCAAAGTTTTTAATTTTGTAAATTATTTGGCCTTTCATTTTTTTTAATGGAGAGATACTTATGAGTCTTTTGCAGACAAACTCCTGTCTGACCTAATCACAATTAACAGAGTATTTGTCATTTATGTGTTTATATGGCTTGATTTATTAAGGTCTAGATAGGGGTTCTGTATACATGTATCTTTAATTATTCTTTAAGACATGTATATTAAATTGTTTTTCTTTAATCTCTATTTTTATATTTCATTTCAGCACCCTGTTAATTTTTCTAATATTTATTTAGTTTTAGTTTTCTTTCTTTTCCCTTTTTTTTTTGTTTTACCTTTATTTTGTACATTTTGCCTGTTATTCTCTAATTTGTAAACCCCATCTAAACTCTCATCCATGTCAAATATACTTTCAAGTGGTACATACTTGTACAAAATTCTTGAATTTTAAATTGTAGTGAATAATCAACTGGTGAAATTCAGAAATTTATTCTTAATACTTTGCATTTAAATCAATAACAATAATGTGTCCATAGTGAACAGATGACCCACTAGCACTATCATTTTTATATGTTCAGAGGACCATGAAATTGGGGGCAAAACTCAAATTGGATAATAAAATAAGAAAGATCATATCATAGGGAACATGTACTAAGTTTCAAGTTGATTGGACTTCAACTTCATCAAAAACTTGAAGCCGGACAGACAGATGGAGGAACAGACTCATACTCATGACTCATTAGAACGCATAATGCCCAAAGGTGGGACATAAAACATCTATAGGCAAATATCCTTAGGTGACACGATTATTGAATTTATCACTACTGCATATATATATATATATATATTTTTAATTGATATATAGATTAAAATTTCATAAAATTATAAAACATCCTTAATTTCTGTATGCCTGTGGCAAATCCAGAATTTTTTTAAAGGGACCCATACAAATCATGCTTCAGTGATTTGATCCCTAAATAGATTAATCAAACAAAATTTTATCAAAAAGGGAATGCCCCGGCCCATTTGCCCCATCCCCCTTAATCCTCCTCAAAATAAAACTTTAAGGAGACCATACACAAAACAAAAAAAATATACAATTATCATAATTATAATTCGCATTAAGCATGTTAAGTATGAAATTATTACTTACAATAAAATTTTCAAAATTCTAATCCTTCTAATTATTTCACTTTTATTTACACTAATAGACCTATTCCCATTATACTTAATTAAGTCCATTGAATGTGATGAGAGTGTATATACATGATATATATGTATAACATTTACTGGTGTTTTTATATTTAAGTACAATACACACAACATGTACAAGTAAATGTGGCCTGTTTTTATCCAAAGATCTAGGAAGACATAAAATGAATTTCTCTCTTATTTCATTGGTTACTATATGGATTCATATTGATGTCATGACCTCATTACTTGGACATCATAAAATGTGTAGAGCAAAATAAAATGTAGTTTGAAATTCATCAAGAATACACATCTTATAACTATCTTCAATTTATTACAATATTGTGTTTGTGGTGATTTTGTGAAGAACCATGCAGTGAAAGAAAACAGTTCAAAGAAGAAAATGGCAAGTTATTTTAAAAATTACACTTTGAAGTTTAGATACAGTAATCATAAATATAAAAAGATAATGTCAACAATTCTCTATCAAATATTTCTTTAAAAGTTCAACAACAGTGGGTTTGAAGTTTAACAGTAACACATCATTCCCTAATTAATGCATATTATGACTATATACAAATGTATTTAATGTCTTGAAATAACTGGCTCAGGATAGTTTGAAGTGAATATTTTGACATATATATGTTCATGTACAAATCTAAATTAAAAACTACGTTCAAACCTATGATTGCGTTGGATTAAAACAGCAATTTATACGTGTGCATGTAAAACAAATTTCGTTGAAGAAGGGTCTAAATACAGCACAAACAACGTTTTCCAAAAGACCAAAAAAGTGAAAAAGTATATTTTAACAAAACGCATTTGACTAATAGGTCGTATATATATATATATATATATATATATACATTCCATGTTCTAACATTGTTGGGTTGATGTTTAGAAAAGTTAGATACATATATATATACAACTCGCCTAAACATCAACCCAACAATGTTAGATCTGTAAATTTGCTTTCGCAAATTTTTGGTTCTTCCCTCGCTGGGATTCGAACCCATGCTACTGTGATATCGTGACACCAAATCGCCTGCACTGCAGCCGTCCCGCTAGACCACACGACCACCTGGGCTCTCAAAAAAAGAGCTTTCGCTGGCCATGTGTTACCTTTCCACGTCAGTTTTAATCTAGCAGCGTACTACAGTACATGATATATAAGGCATGAAGATGTTATTGTTACAGATCAGCTAAATTATCTATAGTAAAGGATCCTACAAATTAATGTAAGATACAGTCACAGAAAATAATTATATTCATAAGTACATCTGAGTCAGTGACAACCCTACAACAGATGTATCCATCGGATCGCCATCAATGATGGTGATACATGACTGTGTACATAATGTATATACAACTCGTCTAAACATCAACCCAACAATGTTAGATCTGTAAATTATATATACATGTGCATGATTTAAATTATATTGTGTATGTTTTTTTAATACATTGCGTTCTTTACTAAAAAAAAATTGTATCGTACGTAACTATATTGCTGATCAATGAAGTCTGTTTAGTTTCTCTCTATCTTTATGATCTTATTTGGCTCTTGCTTCAAGTTCACACACAAAAAAGTATTTTTCTGGTCATTTTTGCATTTCAAAGTTTCTCTCTATCTATTATTATAGTTTTCAAGACAGTGAATAGGCAAAATTGGACGAAAAAAAATGACCTTTATTGCCCCTACTCCTTTGAATCTATTTCATGTATTTCATGTACATGTATTTGGACCAGTAGTTTCAGATTACAAAAATTTACGAAAAATTCTTTAAATAGAATATAACTCCTTCAGGGGTCAATTGACCATTTAGGTCATGTTGACCTACTTGTAGATCTTACTTTGCTAAACCTTATTGCTGTTTATAATTTATCTCTATCCATAATAATATTCAAGGGTAATCAATGTTATTTTAGTAAATCAGCTGATTATGTGCTTACCAGCTGCACATGGTCAATCAATTAAAAGCAATAAATTTCTTCAGTTTAAGTGACCACAAATAATTGCTCCCAATCAAGCATTAAATTTCTCTGACCCTAAAATGTTGTGGAACAGTATCATTATATTAATCACAGCTTTATTCTGTTAAGCTCCTGTACATTTAGCATGTCAGTTAATACATCAGATTGAATTATGCTGGCTGAAATTGAAGTTATTAGAATAAACATAATGTTGGAAGAAAATATTTTAGAATATTTAGGAACTTTTCTACAAAATCTCCACAGATCGATACATCATGATACATGACAAAAACTATAAAAAAAAATCTCTTGAAAACACATAGAGAAAATGTAATAAAAATGTGTCAAAAACTAGTGCAAAGAATAAATAAGGTAGCTTTGTTACTCTAATAATAGTTGTTTCCAGATTATTACTATTAGGGTTGGTGATATGACGATATATTTCACTCCATTCATCTAATTTTCTTAATATTAATTTTTATGTTTGTATATATATTTTCAATAGCAGATTTTGATACATGTTTGTCAAAAATTAACCCCTAGGGTCGAAATACATAAAGGGTCCATTTAGTCCTAACTTAAGACTGTATTAGTATATATATATATACATATAGGGTCCATTTAGTCCTAACTTAAGACTGTATTAGTATATATACATATACTCATATATATACTAATACAGTCTTAAGTTAGGACTAAATGGCCCCTATATGTATTTCGACCCTAGGGGTTAATTTTTGACAAACATGTATCAAAATCTCATATATATATTGGTCTGACTGTACACATATGGTCCCACCACACGAATATAGGTGTACGGTCCAAATACTCATATGGTCTGGAATATATGTTCTGTTCTGTATACAAGAGGGTTTAGATGGGGTTTAATGATTAAAGAATAATGCCCTTAAAAAATGAAGATTAGAGAATAAAGGGCAAAAAAAATAAAGATTAGAGAAAAAGGGGGTTAATTTTTTGAAGATTAGAGAAAAAAGGGGTGAAAATTAAATGTTTATAGAATAACAGACCACCTGCCCCCCCCCCCCCTAAATCCGCCTCTGTTCATTCTTACAAGACTCAGGTGCCTCGTGCAATGTATTCTGCTAATTTAAATGTATGTGCATCGTGATTTTCAAATGCTTATTTTGCGTGCTCAGTATTTTTCAAATAAAATTCAAACACTTAAATTGGAAGGGATCGTCAAGAAATACTTTTTTAAAAGCTGTAAACTAATTATATCATAAATGTGTATACTAAATGGGGAATATCAAGTACACAATGTAAAACATAAAGTTAATAATAAAGGAGCAGGGGCGGATCCAGCCATTTTGAAAAGGGGTGGGGGGATGTTCCAACTATATGTCCCCATTCAAATGCATTGATCAGCAAAAAAAATGGAAGTTCCAACCCCTGGAACCCCATCCCCCCCCCCCCCCCCCCCCCCCCTGGATCCGCCAATGAGAAGACTGTGACTCAGTCAGAAAAAGGTTCACAACAAAGTATTTATTTTTTGTGCAACGTTCATTAAATAATGTCTTATTTCACTTTTTTACTTGCAAGCACCCCCCTTACCACCCACTGCACACACTTAGTGACCTACCCTTATCCTAGTCCAAATAATTATGACGTCTTGAAAGGCTAAATAATTTTTTTTCTTTGACGTCTAAGTAAGGCGTCAAAGAAAAAAATTATGATAGCCTTTCAATAAGGCGTCAAGAAAAAAATTATAATAGCCTTTCAAGACGTCATAATTATTTGGACTACCCTTATCCCATCCCATATCATCCCCCCCTCCCAAAAAAAAAGGACAAAACGAAACACCCAGTCCTTCTTTAAACGCAAATAATGCTCTCACACTTGTTTTAACTAAATGTTTACCATATAGGACCATATATATTGAAATCACTTCAACAACAGGCTACTTTCGTACCTACAAGCAAAGCTCTGCATTTTCAAGTTCAAGGTCTTACCTGAACTGGTTCCCAGATTGCGTAGTTACATTGGATAACAGACGTTCTTCTGTCTAGACTGTTGTAGAAGTTGAACTTTGCCAGTTTGAAGGTGAGGATGTTTGTTCTATCCACAGACCTGTTACCCGTCACCTATTCTGTAAATTCCAACTTTTTCAGACGAACCACTTCGGTTTTGGGAATCCTCAGGTTACCTGACAGTGACAGGTATGGGGAAAATCTGGATTCATCATTCAGAATATTTTTTTGTCATTTGTTTGACCATAATAATGTCAACTGGTCAATGCTTATTAGATAGAGCAATTATTTATCTTACACAGTTTTAAAAAAAAAACAATTTAAAATTCAGAAATAAAGTTATTCATTTATAAATCAATCTACCAAATACATGAAATATATAGACCCATTCAAGTGCACCTTTGGCTTTGGGTCCAGGGTGTTCTTGACTTTTGATTGTATTCAAATTAAAGTTGTGTAGGACTCTTTGTAAACAACAAATGATTATGCTGGCATGAACATATCATACTTGTATTAGTGACTTAATCACAATGAAGGCTATGGTTTTTTTTGGAAAAAAAAGTTAGTTTCCAGTTTTTGGTGAAAAAAAGAATTTGTTTTGGACCCTGAGAAAAAAAATTTGTTTGTTTCACCCTCAGCTGCCACTATATGTAATGTTAAAATTGAACTTTTAGGAAAAAACTGTTTTCGGTTTGTCGCTAAAAAAATAGATTGTACAGAAAAAAAAACCATAGCCCCAAATGGACCAATAAATGATCAAATATTTATCTTATCTGCCTACAAACAGTTGAATATGATACTTAAGATGATTTTAGGAAGATAAATACCACTTATGGACCTCATTGTCTCCTTTATAAGGTCTCTTTTGGTCAATTTATACCTCTCATTTCCTTAAAATTTTAACTTTTCAGGTCAATAAGTAAAAATAATGGGGTAACTTGAATTCACTCATTTATGATAGAAATGTTATCAGAAATGAGTAACTGAAGTATTTAAGCAGAATGAACAATCCATATATAAGTTTACTGTCTCCAAGGAGGTTTCAATAAGTCCTTACGTCAAAATTAAATTTACGCAGCATTCCAGAGAGGGACATTATTATAAAAGGCTTCTCTTTTAAAGAATAATTTGTCATTAAACATTAAAAATTATTTCATTAACTTATAAACATATATTTATTTAAGTATTTCCTAGGAAAATGTTCTATCATAGCAGAATATAAGAAATAAGGAGAAAAAGCACACCCCCCACCAACCCCAACCCCCAAAAACCCCAAAAAAACAAACAAAAAACAAAATCAATTTCAATTAAAATAATTCTCATAAAATGTGTTTTAGAGACTCAATCGACTCAGATGTTTCATTTTTTGTATGCTGATATCTATAATACTAAAATAACGAGGTCCAATTTGTCAGCCGGCATGGGATAAAAACGACAAATCAAAGAATTCAACTTTATATATAGCTATAATATAGGACTATGGTGTTGATTGAAAATTACACCACTCCAGACCCTTTTGTTTTCCACATAATTAATATTGTAAATAATTAACAAGTTCCGGGTCGAATCCAATACTGATACCAATAGTATATTCACCTTTTACCTATACCTTATCTGTACGTTCTGCATCTGACAGGCACACCACCAAACGGTGTATTTAGGATTTGCTATATACAAGGGTCATAATCACAAGGTTGACAATACTAAATTATATCACATTGTTTTCTATTGTAGTATTTTAATCAGTATGACTTTAAAAGATAATAATATGAATACTAAAAATCTAGACTTAAAATAAGGCGTATAGGTACAGTTTCCAATTGTTAGCCGGCATGACGCAAAACAGCAAAACCAAGAATTCGACTTTATTTATAATTAATATTGGACAATGCTGTTGATAAAAAACTACTCCATTCCATGCTCTTTTGTTTTTCAAATAGTTAATATTTCCAATAATTGATAAGTTCCAGGTCAACGGTTTCTAACAGAAAGATTTTGAAAGTAGAGAAAACTGTGCATCTTATAATCAGCATGACTTTATCAGATAATTAAATATCCAGGCTAAAATAAGGCTTACACATAGTTATATACTTTATTTTAGTCACGGACCAGCGATTTCACGGGTGTGTTCTAGTCTTATATAAATGTAAAATTTAACAAAAATGGACACAAAAGATACTACACTATATTTGACCTTCGTTCTAATAAAAATAATCACATATAAATTTTGATCTCGACTTTTTGCATTTTCGCCAATCTGCATATCATTTTTAACCGGATTTTTGTGACAAAAATGTCGGTTATTGATTTGGGGATGTACGGCGGGCGGGCGGCAATCAAATGTTGTCCGTGCATTAACTCATGAACCGTTCAACGAAAGCTTTTAAAATTTTAATATGTTGTTACTGACAACTAAATGAAGGTCAAGTTCAATAATGGCGATTTTGACTTTTACCGTTCAGGAGTTATGGTTCTTGAAAGATTGAAAAATGGAGTTTCCAGTCGTGTCCGTACATTTACGCATGAACTGTTCTACCAAAGCTTCCCAAATTTTAATATGTTGTTACCAATGACAAAATAGAGGTCAAGTTCAATAATGACGATTTTGACTTTTACGGTTCAGGAGTTATGGTTCTTGAAAGATTGAAAAATGGAGTTTTCAGTCGTGTCCGTGCATTTACGCATGAACTGTTCTATCAAAGCTTCCCAAATTTTAATATTTTGTTACTGATGACAAAATGGAGGTCAAGTTCAATAATGGCGATTTTGACTTTTAACGTTCAGGAGTTATGGTTCTTGAAAGATTGAAAAATGGTTTTTCCAGTCGTGTCCGTGCATTTTCTCATAAACCATTCAACCAAAGTTTTTGAAATTTTTATATGTTGTTACTGATGACAAAATAGAGGTCAAGTTCAATAATGACGATTTTGACTTTTACCGTTCAGGAGTTATGGTTCTTGAAAGATTGTAAAATGGCGTTTCCATTCATGTTGTTGCATTTACTAATGAACCATTCAATCTAAGCTTTTCAAATTTTAATATGTTGATACTGACTACAAAATGGAGGTCAAATTTGATATTGACGATTTTCACTTTCAGCATTCATCAGTTATGGTTCTTGTGATATTGCCAGGACACAATTAAATGTTAATAAATCGGGTTTGCTGTCGTTGTGACAGCGCCTCTTGTTTTTATTATTTCACATGCATATTTGTCTTGTATTTGTGCCAATCGACATTTCTTTTTTTTATCTTTCACTTGATAGATTTTGTCTTTCATTTTCGCCAATTGTGTACATGTTAATTAGATAGGTGAAAGTTCTTTTTCTGCACCATTTATGAACATTATGTTTTCTGGTCTGTGCGTCCGTTCCTCCATCTGTCCCGCTTTAGGTTGAAGTTTTTGGTCAAGGCAGTTTTTTATGAAATTGAAGTCCTATCAACTTAAAACTTAATACACAATGTTCCTTATGATATTCACATGATCCTTCTAATTTTATGTCACAATTTTCAAAAATTGAGTATTCAGATAAACAATTATTCCTAGATGTTTTGACATACTGGCAACGTATGCATGGAACTAATGTATGGATGATTCTCGTAAAATAATGTCCGATCTTGCAATGAAGTTAAAATTTATTTATACTGCTTATTTCACTAAATCTTATAGTAAAAATAAAATAATGACAAAGGGTCATTGTCGTTTGTCATTTGTTTCATTTCAAATTGTCTAAAGGAGAAATGATAAACATTTCCCCTGATCTCACTGAAGCTAATTACCTAATTTATGTATATCAACACTTTGGTTAGCTTGCTTTCTTTGTTTGTATATTTTGTATAATTATTTTTTGATAATGTCCAATTGAATATATACAGGTTTACATACCTATATATATGAAGATGTCAATCTTAATTACAAAGTTTGAATAAACATTTAAACAAAGAAAGTAAGGAGGTCAACCAAAGTTTTACCCTACATACAATAGGAAATTAGCTGTAAGGCAAAACATAATAATAAAATTAATACTCAGCGAATGTGAAATAAAATCAAAATTGTCGGTGGTTAAAACTAAATATTTAGAAATTTAACTTAAGACAAAAAGAAATGCTCCAAGAATAATATCCAACATTAAATCTCTCCCTTTTATTTAGCTTCAACTATGACCGGAAAGTTTGAAAACAAATTTTGATTTTTAATACCGAGAAAAACCTTTGTTTAAATTTCCAAAATGAGCAATTTAGATTTATAATATTTTATCCTGTTGGAGAAATCTTACTTTGTAGTTTTCAACGAAAAATTATTTCTAAAATAATTTTTGAATTAAAAACTTTTTTGTATTTTATATTTACTGTCTTGTTTATTCAAAACACTTGAGATAGTAATAACACTGCATGCCTGGGATTGTATTTTATGATAGATTTATAACATTTTAGAGTAAAAAACTTTAATTCATATATTATACTATAATTTTAATTTACTTATATCTTAAACAGTCAGGGGACTTTGAAGTTTTGTCACAAATTGTGATTTTGAAGTTTTACCAAAATTTTAAACTGTGACATAGGTTTAAATAATATCTTTTCATTAATAAACTTGGAAAAAATGAACTTTTTTCTTCTTTTATTTAGCAAGGTTTATGCCTTTGATGCTATCATTTATCTGCAAATTCTATTTTAGTTGAAAAAATGCTATAATAATGGCTTTAAATAATGAACTGATACTTTCTTAACAGATTTTTCCCAGCAGTGGGAGTATTTTTCCTGTGAAGTTCAAGGTTTCTTCTTTCAGATTATGTAATAAAATTCTACTGTTCACTATTAAAATTTCACTGTTAGAGGGTGTTGAAATTAGTGGGGGTTATTAAAATAATGATACTTAAATAAGGTATTGAGGTATGATGCTTAAACAAGTGATCTTAATGTCATTATCCTAGATTCAGTACAAGGTCATCACCTGAAATGACCTGGTCATCCTAGACAACACAGATCTTGATTCTGATAATTTTAGAAACATAATTAGTCCCTGGATCATTAGTATTCTATATTTAAAGCTATAATAACATTAAATCACTTCTTCTAGTGATTAATTTGTACTGCTTAAATAGGTGATTATTAAAGAAAGACAACTCTTACTTCCAATCTTTATTGAAATAATGTTACTTAAATCAGTGATTTAGAAAATCACTTATTTAAGTAAGTCCCCTGACTGTTAAATATTCAGAAATAATGAATCACAAACTTGCTGCAATAATTTCTATACGTTTGTCTGAGTCAGGAAAAATAATGGTATAAAGACGTTCGTTCATGATTTTGTGTGTCCGTCTGTCTACAGTAGCGAATAAGTTCATTATGGCAGACTTCTAAAATTGACACGAAAAAAAAACACACTTCTAGTCTGATATAGTCAAATACTCTGTAAGTTAGCCAGTGCCTTCTTTCTTTTTTTGTATTTTCAATAATTATGCTAATGAGGGACAGAGGACAAAAACAGATTTTCATAACAAAAGCGGCGTGAAAGGTTATTTCAAACAATTTTCCATTCCAACGGATGGTGTTTCTGAAGGTAAATATTATGCCACAACAGCATCATAAGATCTGATACTGATACATGCATTTAATCTCTTGTATTACCGGATAATAAAGTACAGGTGAATATAGTTGCTATTCTTGGAAATTTAAATGTGAGTTTCAAAAGTCCAATTTGCGATTTTTTTCAAATAGTGGGCCAGCAAGAAAAGTTTGTACTATGACGTCAGATGCAATGTTCTAAAGAAAGACAACTCTTTTCTCCAAAACAAACGAGAAAAAAAACATAAAAATTACTCATAACTTTTTTGAAAGGTCGGTGACACACACTTTTTTTGCTTTATTTTGAAGATTACATACACATGGCACTTTCCTTCTTGAAATTTTGTATGGATAAATCACTGGCAGAAATTTTTTAATACTGGAAACGTTTTTCATTTTTCATTTTTATTTTTGGCGGGGATGAAATAAATCATATTTTTAAAGATCAAAACAATACTAGTTTTAAATTTTGGAACCTGTTTTGATAGATACAAATCTACTGTTTAACGTGAAACAAGAACTATGCTTGTAGGTTTGATATAAAGGATTTTTTTGAGAGTTTAGATAACAAGCAAATATTATGTTAATATTGAGGAAACGCAAAACTGAGGTTGCTATAGTGACAAAAATAAGTCCGTGACCCCCAATTTGTTTCATCACATTTTGTTCCTCAAATCATGAAATACCTTCACACAAAATTTTAAGGAAAAATCACTGGTAGAAATGAATAGGTTGTTTGGTCTTTAAGTAACAATACCTAATTTGTTTACTATCAACCACCTTGACACTTGTAAATATTTTAATTTGTCAGATGCTGTGAAAAAGTGTCCTTCAAGGTGTCCTTTAAAGGGAGATAATAAAAAAAGTCACTGATCTTTAATTATGCTAAGGTTTTTTTTACCTATTCTGTATCAAGCAAAGAAGATGAAAGATCTAGTCGATGAATCATGACTTATTGGGAGCTGTCAACAAGCACCAAATCTAAAGAAACTTCTGACACAAGTAAAATTCAGTACACAGAACGAAAGTGGCAGAAATACAAAAATGGGGGGGATCTCAGATGTGGAACATGCTAAATGCTAGAAGTAAAACTCTGAAATCAGGCACAGCAATTAAACCGAATAAAAGCATGAACTGTAAATCCGAAAAATATTATTTATTGTGCAACCTGTCCCACTTGTAATCAAAACTACATAGGTCAAACCATTTGATAGAGGAAGAGTTCACAAACAGCTGTCTTGACAAAGGTCCCTTCAATTAGAAGCTCTCCATGTTCTGAACACTTTGACCATTATGTGGAAAGGGAAATTTAAACTATATCCCTTTCAGGTCAGGTGAGCTTTTCTTATCACTTGGCATCCGTCATCCATTGTCGTGCACTGCCCCTGAATTGGAAATTTTAACGAAATTTTGCCGTTTTTGGTTATTATCTTGAATATTATTATGGAAATAGATAAACTGTTAACAGCAATAATGTTTAGCAAAGTAGGATCTACAAAAAAGTCAACATGACCAAAATGGTCAGTTGACCCCTTAATGAGTTATTGCCCTTTATAGTCAATTTTTGTCAATTTTTTTTTACAAAAATCTTCTCTGAAACTACTAAGACAAATTTAACCAAACTTGTCCTCAATTATCATTAGGGTATCTAGTTTAAAAAATGTGTTAAATGATGCCATCTGGCGAACCAAGATGGCCAACATGGCAAAAAATTGTAACTAGGGTAAAATGCAGTTTTTTGCTAAAATCTCAGAAACCAAAGCATTTTAATCAAATCTGACGCAGTTAAATTTGTTTCGTTAGGTCTAGGTCTATCTGCCCTGAAATTTCCGTAACAAACATGCAAAATGTTGTTGGGTTGCTGCCCCTGAATTGGTAATTTTAAGGAAATGTTGCAGCTTTTGGTTATTATCTTGAATATTATTATCAATAGAGATAAACTGTAAACAGCAATAATGTAGACCTAAGTTAGACCTACAAATAAGTCAACATGATGAAAATGGTCAATCAACCCCCTTAAGAAGTTATTGCCCTTTATAGTCAATTTTTAACAATTTTCATAAATTTTGTAAATCTTGTAAAATTTTACAAAATAGTTTAACTACTGGGATAGATTCATAGGTTCATTTAATAGATAGAGATAATTGTAAGCACTAAGTAAAGTAAGATCTACAAACACATCACCAGCATCAAAACACAATTTTGTCATGAATCCATCTGTGTCCTTCGTTTATGATATGCACATAGACCAAGGTGAGCAACACAGGCTCTTTAGAGCCTCTAGTTTCAGATGTGGACCGAAGATAAAATTCCGCTTGAAGCCAAGGAACGCTATTTTATTTAACAGTATAAGCCGACTTTTAATAGGAAGTGAAATTCGGTCTGTGAATAAGATTCTGTAATATATACAAACTACCACATGACTTTACTATTAGGTAACATCACAAGTTGTTACTAGTAACGATAACAATTCTGTCTGATGAACTGTAAGGGATGCAGTGAAAGCGCTAACAGAAACAGTGTTCGATTTATAATGTGATTTTTTTTGTTTTTTATTTTTATGTTCTTTGAAAATTTCTTCATACATTGTTGGTCATCAAAAATGTGTGTCATTAATACTTACATGTACTTGGGACCTTTTGAATGTTCAAAACTGTTCTATTTGCTTAAAAGTAATCTGAAGCAATTTCTAGACAAGTTTCGATCATCAGGGTAAAAAGCCTTGTGACCTAAATATTGATTAATCAGTTAAGCTAATTCTTTTTTTTTCATTAATAAAAAAATTCTACAGATGATTAAGTATATATATAACTTAAATTTATTTCAAGCAAACTATAAGAATGTTTATAAAATTTAAAAAAATCACAGAATCTTAATAAAAAAAATTTTTGCATTATTTGTTAAACATGTTAAAGGGACAGTATGGACTCAGTTCATCATTATGATTGGAGCACATGTCATGTGCATGCTGTGTATATTGTATAATAGATTTATTATGTCTTGTCTATCTTAAGTTTGGTTAAACTGCCTACTGGGAAAACATTATTACATGTTTACATTCCCAAGTACTACTATACATGTAAGTCAATTATGTGTGAAAAATTTCAATTTCATGGGTTTTAATCTGGGTTTTAATCCCCCAGGATGTGAAACATCATTAGAATTTGTGTATATAAATGAAGAGATATGAAAATTTTATCCTCAGTACTGTACGTCTCAGTTACTTAATTAAAGACAATAGAAATATTAAATTAGGGTAATAAATATCCCCCCCCCCCAAAAAAAAAATGAAAATTGAGAAGTTCTCACTCTGATACATATTTCAATGATCAATTTAATCACCTTTTATAAATTAGATGTGAGGACATGCATGGATAGTTTTAAAACTCTTTCTTAACTTGGAAAAAGCACCTGGTTCCCTTAAGAACACAACATTTCAAGGGGAGGATGCAGATACTGATTTGTGAAACTCACAAGACTCTCTATTTAAACTAGTGTGACAGTAACACAAGACTGTTTTATCTTAATTTTGCATACTTTTTTTCTAGGTGTACAACTGTGCAAGTATTGAACATCAGCTTGAAATGCAATGTGACCTAAAAGACAGTATAATAATGGACAGATGTAAGTAATGATAAAATAGTCAATGTCAATGATATGGGAAATGTATGAAATTGTAAGAAAAAGTTGACAGGCATATTGTTTTACACCTGTCCCTCCGTCGGTCAGTTTACTATATATATAGGTCAAAGTACAGCCTTCAGCAATGATCATACTGCATAGTCATATATAAAAAAGGCCCTGAAATTACAATTGTAAAATAATTCCAAACTAATGACCTTAATATTCATATATACAAATAAAATAACTAAAAACAAATATGCAGCACAGCAACAAACAACAACCACTGATTGTCCAGGTTCCTGACTTGGGACAGACACAGAAGATAGCAGGATTAAACATGTTAGTGGGATCCAAGCCCTAATAAAATCATATTTTAGTTATTCTCCTCAAGAAAATCTAATATAATGTTATTAACATCAACCATTGTCAACACTTTTAAATGTTGTACTTAACTTTATTAGATTTATGCTTATATAAAGAAGATGTGGTATGATTGTCAATGAGACAACTTTCCACAAGAGACCAAATGACACAGAAATTAAAAACTAAAGGTCACTGTACCCTCTTCAACAATGAGCAAAGGCCAAAGCCCATACCGCATAGTCAGCTATAAAAGGCCCCAAAATGACAAATGTAAAACAAGAAAACAAACTGCCTAATTTATAAAAAAAAAATGTAACACTTGTGACTTGGAACAGGCACATACATTACATTGTACCTTAATATTTTAATTCGCATATTGGTATACAATCTATTGTATGTTTTTTTCTTTTTTTCTTTAAAAAGTTACAACATGAAGGTAGTGAACGGGCGTTGCCACCAAGGACAAATTGTGTCAAACTATGCAGGTTTTCAGTGCACTGCAATCGCCTTCTTGTAGTTATATTCAGATGGAGATTTAATTAAAGAGGTCCTGCATCATTAAGTCATTGTGCTTCTGAAGGTTATCGAAATGATAGTTTTAAACATATACTCAAATTTAAATACGTCGGATATCTTTTTTAAAGATAGTTCTTGTTTTAATATATATGCAACTGGTATGACCCCTTAAATAGTAAACATTCAAAGAAAACAGTAGAAAGAATACAGAGAGTCTCTATATATTCAAGTAGTATAATCGTAGTTTACATGTGATTGAAGCGAAAAATAATTGTTCTCTATAAGGAGGTATAATAGTTGTGATTCTTGCGATCTAAACGCCATGATATAGAGAACGCTCTGATTGGCTTATTTATTTTTCATTTTTGTAGAGCCTGCAACTTTTGTTGCAGAAAGCTCGACATAGGGATAGTGATCCGGCGGCGGCGGCGGCGTTAGCTAACTTCTTAAAAGCTTTATATTTTAGAAGGTGGAAGACCTGGATGCTTCATACTTTGTATATAGATGCCTCATGTTACGAAGTTTCCGTCAGTCACATGTCCAATGTCCTTGACCTCATTTTCATGGTTCAGTGACCACTTGAAAAAAAAGTTCAAATTTTTCGTAATATTGAATTCTCTCTTATTATAAGTAATAGGATAACTATATATGATATGTGCGTACCTTGCAAGGTCCTCATGTCTGTCAGACAATTTTCACTTGACCTCGACCTCATTTCATGGATCAGTGAACAAGGTTAAGTTTTGGTGGTCAAGTCCATATCTCAGATACTATAAGCAAAAGGGCTAGTATATTTGGTGTATGGAAGGACTGTAAGGTGTACATGTCCAACTGGCAGGTGTCATCTGACCTTGACCTCATTTTCATGGTTCAGTGGTTATAGTTAATTTTTTGTGTTTTGGTCTGTTGTTCTCATACTATATGCAATAGGTCTACTATATTTGTTGTATGGAATGATTGTAAGGTGTACATGTCGAGCGGGCAGATGTCATGTGACCTTGACCTCATTTTCATGGTTCAGTGGTCAAAGTTAAGTTTTTGAGTTTTGGGCTTTTTATCTAATACTATATGCCATAGGTCAACTATATTTGGTGTATGGAAATATTTAATGATATTTATGTCAGTCGCGTAGGTTTTATTTGACCGTGACCTCATTTTCACGGTTCATTGCACAGTGTTAAGTTTTTGTGTTTTGGTCTATTTTTCTTAAACTATAAGTAATACATCAACTATATATGTTGTATAGAAGCATTGTTAGCTGTACATGTCTGCCTGGCATGGTTCATCTGACCTTAACCTCATTTTCAAGGTTCATTGGTCTTTGTTTAGTTATCTTGGTTAATGTTTAGTTATCTTGGTTAATGTTAAGTTTATGGTACAGTTGTTATAAAGCTTAGCTTTTTACTTAGGACTATCAGCATAATATCAATGATTAGTATAGAAGGCGAGACATTTCAGCGTGTGCACTCTTGTTGTTATCTATTGGTTGTATTTGTGCATGTTTCAAACCGGAAGTCTTATCTATGACTAAAAGTCAGTCCGATGACGGATTCATATCCAGACTCCTTTTTTGTCGTTTTTCTCCCAAAATAACTCAATCTGAATAATCATAAGAATGGATGACAAATGCTAATATGCATGTTACCTATAGGACACAGAGGCATGATGATTGATATACCGTGGAAGGAAGAGAAGCGACACACAAAATGAGGTCTTCTCGTTTAATAGTATAGATATACACGGGTCATAATCTGTGTCTCATGGACCCATTCATGACATTTATTTATTCAGAGAATTTTGAAAGGAATAAATAATGAATAATTTTTCATAATTTTTTTTCATCTTTTAGAAAATTCGTCTCCTGAAACAACTGAGACAAATCTACCTAAATTTGGCCACACTCATCATTAGGGTATGTTTATATAGTTTTAAATGTGTTTGATGACCCTGCCAACCTACATGGCAGACATGGCTAAAAATAGAAAATAGGAGAAAAATGCAGTGTTTACTTATATCTCTGAAACTAAAGCAAAAGTATAACAGTTGCATTATTTCATGCATCAATTGTAAATGAGAATATCGGGTGAGCGATAAAGGCCCATTGGAGCCTCAACTTTCTATAGCCATTATTGTTATAGCTGGTCAGTGGTCATAAACCTATGAAAATAAGTCAATAGACCACTTTCGAGTTCATCCGTCACCGGAAAAAACTCGTCAATTATACGCGCTTTTATCACCGTCATTTGTGCGTTTTGGGGCGTCGTCACTTCCCTTCCAATGTTGAGCGAGTGGTTGGAAAACTATAATTCTATATTATACGAATTATTCGGCAAATTGAATTCTCAAAATTGACAATCAACACTGCTGTCATTAGGGAATTGTCAGTAAGTACCTACAGAGCAACCATTATTTCTAGTTTATCCTGCACAAAGACGATCACTAAGACGCTTGATGAACGTAAATAGTGCAGGGATACAGGCGACCCCCTCTATCTGGTAAATGACGTCATAAAGGCGTGCATAATTGACGAGTTTTTGCCGGTGACGGATGAACTCGAAAGTGGTCTATTATTTAACCTCAGAGCACTACCAACAGATTCTGATCCAGTGTATTTGATCATGTTGATGAATAAATTTTATTACAACTCGTTAACAGGGCAAGATATGGAAATTTATTTTTCTTCTGGTTTAATAATACAAATGTATTAAGAAAAAACAAAGGAAAATGATATTTTGATAAACATGTTGTTGTCGTGGTTTTGTGCTCTCTTGAACCATCAGATTATTACTGTACTGCAATAAAAAAAAAAAACATTAAAGAATATCAGGGATTTACAGGAACTTGAAGTAATTGAAAACTTGTTCAAATCCCAAACTGCACTTTAACTTTACTTTGCATCAACCATTAAGTGTTGTGAAATATTTACACAAGCTTGTTAACACCAAACACTGATCAAGTCACTTTGTCATTCTCATATTATCATGAATATGTTACTTTTTTAATAGGAAAAAGGATATATATTAGAGATATATATATATACAAGCAGGGACATCTGTGTCCCATGGACACATTCTTGTTTTATTTATTACATATTTTAGTGTATTAAAGTAATAATACTGCTTCAACCTTTCAATATTCTAACAAAGCTCTATCTCATTAATGGATAAATAAATGGTACTAGTTAAGACCTCAACAGATAATTTTTTTTCAGGTTCTCTGGTCGTAAGAACCTGTTGGCCACACACATGAAGATTCTCATTGATCCTGCTTTCAGCTAAATATCAGAAAAATTAAGAACAAAGGAAAATATGCTGAAACTGTACAGTCACCGGTCAGGATTATTTCAGAAGTGAAATTATAATACAATTTATGTTACTGGTTAATTCCTTTGATTTGTAATTTTAAACAACACACAGAGGCTTTGCATTATTGTTTTACAAGAGAGACACCAAAAGATGTGGTCAACATTTATCATTTTTATCAAAACATGCCCAGGACAAACCATGGATACACTTAACTTGAAATATGGTGCTTTCATACCAAAATTGCCTGGAAGTAAAAGAAATAAAGAACCATTCATGTCAGCAATCAGGGGATAAGATGAAAGAATGCAGAATAAGGTACTGTCATGTTCAGTCTTAATAAGAGTCCTGGTTCTCTATATATATATATATGCTTTTTGTTATGCCCCATCGTAGCGGAGGGGGCATTAAGTTTTATCCTTGTATGTTTGTACATAATATTAGATATAAGAAGATGTGGTATGACTCCCAATGAGACAACTCTCCATCCAAGTCACAATTTGTAAAAGAAAAACCATTATAGGTCAAAGTACAGTCTTCAACACAGAGCCTTGGATCACACCAAACAGTAAGCTATTATTAATTTAAAGACCCAAAAAATTACTATTGTGAAACCAGCTGTCAAACGTGAAAACCAACGGTCTAATCTATATAAAAAAAAGAGAAAAGACAAACACTTATAGTGCATGATTTTCTCACTGTGTTGAAGACCCATTGGTGGACTTCGGTTGTTGTCTGCACTTTGGTCAGATTGTTGACATATTCCCCCCAATTCCATTCTCAATTTTATGAAGAAGTTATTGAACTTTATTCTTGAAAAAGCGACGGAGGTATCATGTTCACATGACACATCTGTTTATTTGTTTTAGTTCACTATAAACTTAAGTTTGCTTAACCAAATGTACTGAAACTTAAACACAATGCTTATTACCACAAAACTCCGATTAAGTACTCATTTGGGTACTGTGTGTCACTTTTACCATTCTTGATTTATGACCCTTTGAATTGTTATATGCAAGCAGGGGCATAATATGTGTCCCATGGACTCATTCATCATTTATTTATTCAGAAAACTCTAAAAGGAATAAATAATCCATAATGTTCATACAGATAAAACATATTGTTTTAAGGATTTTAATCTGTTTATTAAGCCACATGCAAACTCAATATTGCTCCCCTTTTAAATCTCGATCAGTGTTTGTAAAAAGAAAAAAGTAAAATAAAAGAATGCAGGTTGCCAGGAACATTCAAATTGGAGAAAGGGAAAAGAACATACACTAAATAATTTTGAAAACTTATTGGCTATACTATCTTTATTTATAAAAATTTAAAAAACATTATGTGCAATATGATCATGTTGATTGTGTGAAACGTCACACAAGGCAATCAAAATGGTCAGGGAGGAAAAGAAGTTTTATTATAAGTGTCAAATGGTTATAGTCTCAACCTATCAACATAATCAAAATTGTTGATTTCACAGTTAATATTTACTTTTAGCATATTCAGCAGAATAGAACGTTTTTGTTATATTTTATTGAATGTTAATTTACTTTGCTCTTATAGGATCGAGTGAAAGGAAGAGAAAGCTAGGCATCAGTAAAGAAACAGATCAATTTATAATATGTAATAATTCCATCTGAATATAACAAACATTGCACATGCTATGAAGATTTATTCACATGTATACTATGATTTGTAGTTATATTTTATTGTATGTATTTGTAATATTAAAAGTACATGTATTTTAATTTTTATATTTTGCTGTGGAGAATATCAAAGAAATTTAGAAAAACATAATTAAAGATAGTTTCTTCCATGTTTTCTGTGACAAAAAAAATGTGCAAATTAGGAAAATTAAATGAGGCTACATTATTGAATATTTTTGAGTTTGAGTTTTTTTTCATTCCTATTTTAAAATTTCATTGGCATTTGAAATAATGAGTTGAAACTAGTTTTTATCAATTATTTTGTTTTCAACATGTACAACAGTAGAGAAGGTTAAGGTTTTGTGTACAATAGTTTACTATGATGTAATGGTCAAATAAACTTGAAACTTTGTACTTTTTAGTGTTCATTTAAGTCAGTGTTTTTTAAACAATTACAAATAAGTTACTAAACATGGAAATCTGATTGTGGAAGCAGAGTATAATGTGTTATGGACACATATATATATCTCTGAATCGCATAGAGCATCCACTCCTCACAAGCCTCTCAGTAATGGCATATTGACTTTGAAAATTTCCTTTGTTTACACTGAAATATTTGTGATAAGTCCAGTTTAAGGAGAACCACTAAAAGTAGGTCAGGGATAATTTATATGCAGTTGAATAAGCTTTTGGACAATGCATGTGCTTAGGGATTTTAATAATCCTGAACCCTAAATCATGGTTTTATTACTTACAATATTTTGCCGTTTGTTTATATGTTAAAGTTTATGCTTAGGCCAGTTTAAGATCGAACACTTATCAATGGGATTTAGAGGATGCATAGGCCCCCCTTTTTGTGGGACAAATTTGGTTGATATTATATTTAGGGAATTACTGAAGCATGACAAAAGGGATGCAGTAGAGAGTAACCTTATTATTTCTAAGAAATTACTTTTTTTTTTTAAAGAAATGAAAAGTATGGTTATAAACATATTTTTTATGAATTAAAATTTTAACAAATGTTGGAAACAAATTTATGTAAAAACTTTTTTTAATGTATCAAAATTATGTGTTGTAAAATCTGAATGATTTTTTTTTCTGGATTTTCCCCAATATGTTTAAAAAACCAAAATGCATAATTTTTTCTTGTAGATTTTATTTCGGGATTTTTCCCGAAATGGGTAAAAAAAATCTATGTAACAAGTGTGTGTCTGATATTAGATTTATATTTTCGGGATTTTTCCCGAAATGTGAAAAGAAATTATTAGTCATGAGGTCTAGTATATACATTTGAATTTTCGGGATAAATCCCGAAATAGTTGAAGACATCTGTGTTATACATGTTGTACTTAGTTTATTTTTTGTCGGGATATTTCCCAAAATGCGTTTCAGATCTGTTTGTTAAAATGCTCTGCCAACATATATTTAATAAATAATAATGTTGAGAATGATTTCGGGACACTTCCCGAATAATTCGTTGTCACATCCATCTTTACTACAAATATTTTGAAACTTTCATATTTTTTGGGAAATTTCCCGAACAATAAATGTAAATTTTATCAATTATAAGAATAAAAACATGGAATGTTGTAAAAAATGTGTGTTTCTTTATGAAATCTTCATTCAATTTATGGTAAACATTGAAAAAGATTATAAAAAGGAATAAAATGGATTTTACTCTTTTAAAATAGAGTCTGTTATGAGTAAAATAAAATCAGAAAAAGAAGAGCAGCTACAAAAAAAGAATTATTTAAAAAGTGGGACACCAAACATAAATAATATTTCATGGTAAAATTTGACATCAAAATAACAAATAATAACTAATTGCAATACAAACAAAACATAACTTAATTATAATGTTTACAGAAGCTCCCATTTCACCTTAGTTAATTCTTATGTACCTGAAAATTTGTACTAAGGCAAACTGGGATTAATTTTATATAATTTTTTTGACAGCTAAGGCGAAATGAGAATAAGCCATAAACGGACATAACTGAAGTACGGTAAAAGTGACACTCACCAATTGTGTACTAACGTTTATGGTGATAAGTATTGTATAGGTGGCACGGTAGTATTTCCGGGCCCATAAGGGATAATGATAGCCTTTTTAGAATTTTCACCACTTTCTAACACTGCAAAAAATTCTACATTCACAGTTAACTGAAGTACTTTTATTTTACTATTCAGAAATGAATTTGAATATGTATCATGACCGTTTACTTTTTTTGCTATTTTTAAAAACCTAAGGCCACTAGTACTTTTAGGTCTTTTATGGTGCAGTGAATACAAAATTTAAAAAAATTCTCAAAAATTCATTTTCATCTGTATGTAAAATTATTTTATATTTTTATACACCTGATTCATCACTCAGTTTGGGAAAGTATGTTCAGTTGATACTGTATTTTTTGTCCAATCACACTGTTTAGATACATTTACCTAAGTAGGGTACACAAAAGAGCAACCTAAATTCTGGAATGCAAATACTACCGTGCCACCTATAAAAGTTTCATAACATTTGGTTGAGGTAAACTAAAGAAATAAATACAAAACAAGAAATTCAGCAACTTTTTCCCTCTATAAAGAGGCATGGCATAGAACAGTAAAAGTGACACCACCAAAATTCAAACTTGATCTGTATGTGGTGGTTTTAAGCACTGTGTATAATTTTAATAGCATTTGGTAAAGACAAACTAAAGTTAGAGAACAGAAACGGGAAATTCAGTAATATTTCTATTTGTAAAGGGGCATAACTCTTGGACGGTTTAAGTGACACCACCAAAATTCAATCTTAGTCTGTGTTGTATGGTAATAAGCAATGTGATCAAGTTTCATAACATTTGGTTGAGGCACGGTGACCTATAGTTGTTAATGTCTGTGTAATTTTGGTCTCTTGTGGACAGTTGTCTCATTTGCAATCATACCACATCTTCTTTTTTTTATAAAGATAGAGAACAGAAACCAACTTTGGGACATACTGACGGACGGACAAGGATAAACCTTAATAACCCCTCTGCCACGACGGGGCATAAAAATGTGTAAATATAACAATTGATTAAATTAGGCAAAATTCAATGAATGGTCATTGCACATGGTTTGTCATGAAGGTTTTAGAATCAAAACAGTATATAATAGTTAGGACCATAAAAGATGCGATTATTCTGCCGTATACCAATAATAATTCAGTTTATAGGTTATTGAAAAAAATAATAGACAAGCTGTCCTTTTCCACCATATACAATAGAAACATTGACAAATTCTTGCACAATTTAATGTAAATCGTTGGTGTATATTTCCTCAGATAGAACATATAGAATGTGTATGGCCCCACCGTTGCAAAGGGGGCATTACGTTGTACCTTTGTCCATAAGTACGTCCGTTCCAGAGTTATACCCTTATACAAATGGAAAAAAAATCCTGATTTTTTTGTTTCCGTTCTCTAACTTAAGTTTGCCACAACCAAATGTTTTGAAACTTATACACAATGCTTATTTCCATAAAATGCAGAAGAGTAAGAATGTTATTGGTGTTATTTGTACTGTCAATAAGTTATGCCCCTTTAAAAATGGAAAAGGTGCTGAATTTTCCGTTTCCGTTCTCTCTTTTTCATCTGTCAATCTTACCCTGACCTCATTTTCTTAGAACATTGATAATGTTAAGTTATTATGATAATTGTATTATAATCTTTACATAACACTTACAGAGTTGTAAAAGTAATTCAATGATAAATAAAACCAACCAGACATTTCAGAGTGAGCCTTCTTGTTTAGTCTAGGCTTAAAGTTTTTAAAGAATCAATCTGTTTCAAAAACCAACAATGAGTTGCATTAAATTGTTACTGTAACTTTTTTATAACCATTTTGAAAGAGAAAGTGTCCTGAGCTATTTTTTTTAAATGTTCATTAAGATTTGTTTTATAGATAATGCTCATTGTTGAAGGCTATATGGTGACCTGTGGTTGCTGATTTCTATGTCTTTGCTCTCTGGTGGAGAGTTAATTGTTTCATTGACAATTAAAACACATCCTCTTATTTTTATACATAGACTTACCAGAAATTAAGTTTTGGATTCAACATTATTCTTTTTCACTGACAGCATCAGTCTAAGGCAAGATAACGGGTTTTGCGTATTACCATTTTTAAAAACTTATGACAAATCTTACATATAAGATTGAAGGGAGGGGTACATATGCTGCCCTCAACTTTAGAAGTTGTGTTATGCTTAAATTCTTAAAATACTTAGTTCACAAGTAAACACTATGAGATACCACAATTTTTTCAACAAATTTTATAATTTTGAAAAAAAAAATAGATCGAAAAAAAGGGGGGTGCACCATACCCAGAGTAATGATTTTTCATTTTGTAAAAGTATATCTTCATTTAGCATATATTTTCGTTTAAAATTACCATATTTGTGTCAGAAATGCACGTATAAATGGAAAGTTTTAGCTTTTTAAGTTCAAAATGTTTCAGTATTCATCTGTTTGGTAATCTAAATTTTGGTGAAAATTGACAATTTTTGACTAAAATTATTTTTTTAAAGAAAAAAAAAAAAAAAACACACGACTGTCTTTTTATTTTATTAATATATAGAATGTGGTCTTTCAAAATTTGTCAATGACATGTCATAATATTGTTGGTCTTGGGAGATAAACAGATTTGAAATTTAGGTGTTTTTGAAATTTTTCATTTTCGAATTTTAACACATTTTTAAATGGTTGCTATGGAAACAAACTATTTAGTAAATTCAAAATTTTAACGTTTTTGTATAGTTTGGGGTTTAGTTTGTCAATATTGTAAATATTCATATTGTTTGAATTGATTAACTTTATTTCTATCGGACTTTAAATTCCCTTATTTTATATTTTCAAAAGGGTCTTTTTTTACATATTCAGGCAAAATGTTGATTTGATGGTTACCATGGCAACGGGCATAATACAGGGAAAATAAAGACAGAATTTTACTCATCTACCAAAGTTCTTATGATATAGGGCAAAAACAATTACTTCTGTGACAAGTCCTGAATCACCTTCTGCATGATTTTTACAAACACCGGTACTTTAAAAGCAGATATCATGTCCTGAATCGGATCCTGTGTTTAAGAGTGTGAGGCATGGCTTCTGCGTCTAGGTTTTTTTTTGGAGGGGTCGACTGGTACAACACTGGTGTATAGCTTCCGCGCTCAGTGTCCAGTTTTTTTGTGCTCGAAATATTGCAAGGTAACGTTGAGTTGCATCAATACAGTGCGTAACGTCATATGTATCTAATTCGAATAAATCGAAAAGACCGAACAAATATAACTTTGGAATGCAGTATATTTGCAACATGAAAATAAATATGTGACGCACAAAGTCGACAAAATTTAGCCGTGTCCTAAATCTAATTAAAAGCATGATTTTATAAATGTGATATGATTTAAAATCTAGTCCTCAAAGTAAATCAGTTAAAAGTAAAATAGTTTAATGTTCGACCTTGCACCAAATAGAGATCAGTAAATTGTATATCATAGTAGACATCATACATTCCGTTTACATATTTCTGACTGAATATGATACATCTAATATATTATATACATGTATATAACGCTTGGCCATGATATATGGTTTTGCAACAATCTGTAAGTTTACATAACTTTACAGAATAGACAGACTCAATGAAACTCATTAAAAAGATAAAAAGAAACTGTCAACTATATTTAGTGCAAATTAAATAAAAACCGTTGATGCAATTGTTTACATATATTTACAGAACACTACTGTTTGTCTAAAAGGCGGACCAAGGGTCGTGTCTTGTGTCCAAAATGTGACTAGACCATTTAAAATAACCTTTGAAGTCAACTTGATTTGTGCGATTAAAAACGTAATGTAAGATTTGTTGTATCTATTTCATAAAGGATATGATTTATAACACTGATATTATACTTTAATGGAACGCCAGAATGTAACTCCTTATACATATAATTATATATATATATGTGCACATGGAAAAAAGTATTGCAACACCTTGATTTTTTAAAACTTGAAAAATCAGCCTTTTATTTTGGATGGAATATGATAAAATATTTGTAAAATAATATTGAAACATAGTTTATGATTACATTGGCATTTTAACGAACAAAAAATGTTTGAAAAAAAAAATATTTATCTAACCACAATTTTAATAACAGAATGAAGTGTTTTTTGTACAAAAAACTGCATTTTACAACTTTTACTGTAGTCGAACTTTACACTGTCAGACATTTCAAAATTGATCTTAAGATGATTGTTCACATCATGGTTGATTGTTATACGCCAAAGAATTAGTACTTTGTGTGCAGCCTCAATTCAAACGGTTAACCTCCACTTTACGTCTTCTGATTCCTACCATAAATCGAACAATTTGTTGCTAAGGTAGCAGCAACCATTTCTGATGAAGGGCATTGTTTATTTCATCACGTGTTTGGACTGGGGTGTCCTTTCGCGCACATTACGCCCAAAAGTGTTCCATATATGCTCGATATTGTTCAAATCCGGGCTACGATCGGGCCAAGGAAGATAAACCGAATTCCATTGGAACAACGGATCTTCCTCCACGATGCTAATTTCCAACTATGGCGAGCTCTGCACTACATTGAATAAGGGCAACTGTGTGTCTGTTCGTAAGCAAAGGTCCCCGAAATGGTCTTATCGCACGATAACCAGTAGCGATGAGTCAATCTCGAACAATTTTGGTTAAAAGGCTTCTGTATGCCCACCACTCTCATTTTAGGATTGTATTGTATGCAATGGGTTTCTTTCTGACCAAGCTTCATTATGCTTGATTTTCCCTAGCAGATGGCATAGGGGGTCTTTTTGATCTCGGATAGTCTTTAACATCGTTTATTGCCTGATTTTATTCTCAAAACGACTAATAGTGAAATGGTGATGACCAACAATACGTGCGGTTGTCACAGCGACATTCCTGCTTCTCTCATGCTGATAATCTGCCATCTTGCTGCGGTTAAGAGTTGTGGAGGACCCATTACAAGGTGTCAATCACATAACTTTATAAACTTGGTTATTTAAAGTGTTGAAAACAATGAGGATAAAAACACCTGTTTTGCTGTTTACGAGTACAGTAGCTGCATGTGCAGATAAGAACTCATCGAGTCAATAATTTTTGATCAAACTCAGGTGAAATTTTAAAAATGTTTAACTAGTTCTATTTTAACAAATTATATATAAAAAAAAATAAAGAGTGTTTTTTTAATTTCAATTTCAATTTGGTGTTGCAATACTTTTTTCCATGTGTATAATATGTGCATTGTCGGACGTACACTAACATAACATTTATTTGTATGAGCTGTTAATTAGAAATTGGATGCAGCAGCGGATCCAGCCATTTTCAAAAGGGGGTCCCAAACCAGAATAAATGGGTGGGGTGTGGGTCCAACCATGTGTCCCCATTCAAATGCATTGATCGTCAAAACAAGGGGGTTCCAACCCCCGGAATGCCCAACCCTTTTCTCTTGATCAGCCACAGGGACGAAATGCAAGGCACAACGAGCTTTTCTCCTGCTTCATGGCGATTACAACGAAATTTTATTTTTCTTACAGTGTACACATATTGTTTTTATCCAGCAATTTACAACCGGCACTTTAATGTTAATTTATGATTATATCCAAAATGTTGTTTCTATTTTCTCAATAAATGGACTCAAGTCATTTTGAATGCGGAACGCGAAGATGACCTCAATATGAACTGTCACACAAAAAAGAAAAATGTACATTGATACTGTTTTCTCAATATGCATGGAAGCGGAGGAACACGAAACTGAACAAGTACAAATCAAGCAAATAATCTTGTATACCTTTTATTTGTAAAAAAGTTCAACTTGGCTGATTGCAAGATAAATGCAAATTTACTTTTCCTCATGGTACTAAGACAAAATAAATATATTAACAGAAATTATGGTTTGTTAACGTTTTCCTGTTTCAGATTAAATCGCAAGTCAATAACTTCCAAGATATGTTGATATGTTACAATATATATGGAAGGGTTTGCTCTTAAAGCTTACTGCTATATGAAAGGGTTTGCTCTTAAAGCTGACTATGTGGAAGGGTTAAACTTTGCTCTTCAAGCTTACTATGTATATGGAAGGGTTTGCTCTTAAAGCTGACTATGTGGAAGAGTTTGCTCTTAAAGCTTTCTATAAGGAAGTGTTTGCCCTTAAAGCTTTCTATAAGGAAGTGTTTGCTCTTAAAGCTTACTATATGAAAGGGTTTGCTCTTAAAGCTTACTATGTGAAAGGGTTTGCTCTTAAAGCTTACTATATATATGGAAGGGTTTGCTCTTAAAGCTTTCTATAAGGATGTGTTTGCTCTTTAAGCTTACTATGTATATGGAAGGGTTTGCTCTTAAAGCTTACAATATGAAATGGTTTGCTCTTAAAGCTTACTATATATATGGAGGGTTTGCTCTTAAAGCTTACTTTATGGAAGAGTTTGCTCTTAAAGCTGACTATATATATGGAAGGGTTTGTTCGTAAAGCTTACAATAAATATGGAATGGTTTGCTCTTAAAGCTTACTATATATATGGAAGGGTTTGCTCTTAAAGCTTACTGTATGGAAGAGTTTGCTCTTAAAGCTTACTATATATATGGAAGGGTTTGCTCTTAAAGCTTTCTATAAGGAAGTGTTTGCTCTTAAAGCTTACTATGTATATGGAAGGGTTTGCTCTTAAAGCTTACTATATATATGGAAAGGTTTGCTCTTAAAGCTTACTATATGAAAGGGTTTGCTTTTAAAGCTTACTATATATATGGAAGGGTTTGCTCTTATAGCTTATTATATATATGGAAGGGTTTGCTCATAAAGCTTACCATATATATGGAAGGGTTTTCTCTTAAAGCTTACTATATATATGGAATGGTTTGCTCTTAAAGCTTAGTATATGGAAGGGTTTGCTCTTAAAGCTTACTATATATGTGGGAGGGTTTGCTCTTAAAGCTTACTATATATATGGAAGGGTTTGCTCTTCAAGCTTTCTATATATATGGAATGGTTTGCTCTTAAAGCAGTTACTATACATATTGAAAGGTTTGCTCTTAAAGCTTAGTATATGGAAGGGTTTTGCTCTTAAAGCTTACTATATATATGGGAGGGTTTGCTCTTAAAGCTTACTATATATATGGAAGGGTTTGCTCTTAAAGCTTATTATATGGAAGGGTTTGCTCTTAAACCTAACTCTACGGAAGGGTTTGCCTGTTGTTGAAGGCTAAATACGGTAAAGTACAGTTATCTATACACTAATGATACCTAGCTAGGATACTTCCTATTGAATAGACAAGATGGCCACCAACTACATATACAATACGACTACCCATGCCACTTAATTCTATTTAAAAAGCTAGATAGCCATCAACTAACTATACAATTTTATCCGCAGCTTAGTATATTTCTAGCCATAACCATTTATGCATTTAAGAGTTAAAATTAAGAAAAAGGCAACTTCTAATTATTTCTTGAAACAGATGAATACGGTATTCATCAAATCTAACACATTGAAGTAGAAAATGATTTTCATCCTCCATATCTCAAGAGTTACAACGGGTACTAGTTCTGTCATTTAGGAGACTTTTAAAGCAGCCTTTTATTCTCTATTCCTAATTAATTTGCAAACTTTTCTCTTTTTAAAGGTCCGTGTATTACAAAAAACATATACTGACCTGATTCATGCCAAAACAATGAACGGAAAACATGATAACCACAAAAACAATAAACGAAAACTACATGAAAGACTACAACCACTAGGGGACAGGTTCCTGACATAAAAAAAAATGTCGCGTACAGAGAAAAGAAATACAATCTCATTAAACGAAAATAAACTGACAACGCCATGAAGAAATAAAGAATACTTAAATACAAATATTAGACCGTTGGTTTTCCCGTTTGGATGGTTTTACCCTAGTAATTTTGGGGCACTTTATAGCTTGTTGTTCGGTGTGAGCCAAGTCTCCGTGTTGAAGGTCGTACATTGACCTATAATGGTTTCATTTTTTTAAATTGTTATTTGGATGGAGAGTTGTCTCATTGGCACTCACACCACAACTTCCTATATATATATTAGTGCACAAAACACAACATAGACAACCAAGAACTGAGCAACACGAACCACACAAAAAACTGGGTGCTCCAGACGGTAAGCTGTTCCTGCTCCACGTTCGGCACCCGTCGTGTTGCTCGTGTAGGTTAGTCTTATATATTCAGCCAGAAACATTCGAGGAAGAAGAACAAGATTGTGGTTACGACAATTGGGACATATCCGTGGTCAAATGTGAAATAGATATACAACATTAACAGTTGACCAACCAGTGATGGCGTCCGAACATTTTCATCAGAGAGTAAATTGCTTCAGTTAAATTCATTCGTAAAGGGCTTTCAGCAAAACGACACAAATATTTCGGCGAAACTTATAACAACTCAAAAGGACAAAAGAAAACAGTATACCAACGAAAAAGTTTACGAAAACTAGTTCAATTATTCAACTATTACAAAAGCATATGTTTCAAGGCTAAACTATTTTGAAATTTTGACTTGTTCAACCACGAGTTATATCAATGATTAAAAAATCTTGAAAAGGAGAATTCATTGACTGATTTTTCATTATGACGAAGTACATTGTAAAAAGAGTAGTATAGTTCTCTCGCACGAAAACTGATATGGGATATAAATGAATGAAGGTTAGTTGCATAAATGTCTAATATTACTGGTTTTAATGTTTTATTTTATCAATCACGTGGACTTAAATTCTACATCATATTTAAGGACATCATTTGATAAAGTCAAAATATAATGCCATAGTAGTCACCACGACAGGTCATGCTATTTTGCCAAAAGTACCTTTTAAATAACATTCTTATTGGACAACAATAATGAAAAAAGCTCATTATGATACTACCTACGGTAATATATCATTTAAAAAATGTTTCGTCGTCTTTAAATAATACCTTTCTTATTTGAAAGATCAAAAGTATAAACAGATAACATTAACGTACAAAGAATATGAGACGGAACTTAACAAGTGATATCAGGAGAAACAATGACCTCGTGACTCACGTGACCACAGATGTCGGTACAGGTGAACTAATGTATGCTAATGAAGGCGAGAAAGACATAAAAGCTTCATTATCTTAAACGATCCATATCAGCAACATTGCTGGGTAATGACTATGTTGAACCTTAAATAGAAAAAAAATACTATTATAATAAGCTCGGTTTTTAATTTATCATGACCCGATTTAATCAGTCGCGTGGATTTTCATACTTGAATTTGGCAAGGTTAAAATATCATTGATGACCAGAGGTAATTTGATTTTAAAAAGAGAATGGATACAAATTGGTTTGACTTTGATCTAGTTTAAGGTTAACATATGTCAAGAATTTTACCAAATATCTTATTTGATATTAATATTACACGTAAATTGAATTATGCTACTAGAAAAGGGGGAGACAACAAAATCGAAAACCTTATGCAAAAAAAAAAACAAAAAAAAAAAAACACAAGTCTACGAAAAAACAATCAAGTCCTACAAATCAAACAGGTCCGGAACTACGGAAGCCGATAAGGGCCATTCAAAAAAAAAAATTATGTCGTTATTACGACATAACATGTCGTTATTACCGCGATGTCGTTATTTCGACATAACATGTCGTTATAACGACATCGCTATGTCGTAATTTCGACATAACATGTCGTAATAACGACATCGCCATATATATAAAAAAAATATGTATTATGATTGCCAAGAGACTAAATGAAACAGAAATTAACAACTATATATAGCACAAAAAACAAGAAAAAATCAAACAATAATGAACCAACATTAAATCTGAACTTGACCAGTTCGAAGTTGGTGAGAGAATGGTCTGATAGGTAAATTAACCCGTCAAAAAATGACCATTCACGTGATACTACAATTAATATCACGTGTCCATACATATATTGAAAGAACCGTAAGTACAATAATTTTCCTCTATACTTCGAAACGCGGAAAATTATAATTACTTTGCAGCACAAATAATTTACATGAAGGGTAAACCGATCATGTTCCACTATTGTTTCCCGTTTA
Organism: Mytilus galloprovincialis; assembly: GCF_965363235.1. NCBI lineage: Eukaryota > Metazoa > Mollusca > Bivalvia > Mytilida > Mytilidae > Mytilus > Mytilus galloprovincialis. Next base: position 16,105,176 of record NC_134842.1, read on the forward strand.
TATGTTGCTCAAATTAAATATCGTATATATACTCAGTGACAAGTCTAATTCGGTCAGAATGCTACATGTACAAATGTACCATCGGTGAAAAGAGGACTAGGTTTTTGTTACAATTGGAACATGTATGCATCATATACAAAAGGACAATGAAAGGACAAAACCAGGAACCTACTCGTTATAATGTCCGTAAAACTTTCGAAAGGATCACCTTTAGAATTCGTTTCAAAAGCTTCCTTGTAAATTCAAATCTAACACATTATTCGCTAGTAGATACAAACTTTAGATTAAGCATACATTATATGTATGTATAGTGGACTGGAAAACCAAGTTATTTCAACTTATATTAATGCCTTTCGACTTTGCTGGTGCGAGTGCTGCCTTGTAGCGGCATAAGCCGGCATTTTTATGTGCAAGAGATGTTGCTCTCTCTGAACACGGGTCAGCTATTTACGGACTATCGTCGTTTCTCAAGACCATAATCGCAAATGGTGTCAAAGGAGAGCTGCAAATTCAGTCCCCGGAATGGAGATCGAACCAAATAGTAGATATTGTATGTGCTGTTCCCAGTCGAGAGCCTGTAAATCAGCGATTGTTGTTGATTGTTGTATAATGGTGTTTTGTGCGATAGAATATTGTTATCTGTTATATATGTAATATAAATATATATTTATATATGTGTTTTACATTCTCGCTTTCATGTACACATAACCATTCAGTATTTGTCACATGTTTATAACTTCATAGATACTTAATGTGTATTTTTACGTGTACACATGCAATTATACTTTATTGTTATTATAATATGTATTAAAGAATATACTAGGTAAACAAATTTCAGAGACAAATGTATATAATAAAAGTGAATATCAATTTTCAAATCGGTTAACAAAAGTATGATTTTTTTCAAACGTCAGTATTCTTCTCCTAACCCAAAAGACGTGGGCTTCTTTTTTTTTTTTTTTTTTTTTTTTTTTTTTTTTTTTTTTTTTGCTATTTATCAAAATATAAGAGACTGTGCACTATAGAGGTTTTTTTTAAGTTTGGTGTCCAATTCCGTTTAGAAATACAACTCTTTTTTAAAATAAAAAGACAGGATAAAAGAGAGATGAATATATATCATTGAACAAAAGGGTAAAATAAAATGTGTCAATGTAGGCTAACAAAAAGAGGAATGTTACATTAGAATTTTGTTATCTTTAATCTGTAAAGATTGTGTATTAAAAGATTATAATCGATTTTAACTTTGATTAATATACGATAACAGTCCATGTACAGACTGCAAACTCAGTAGTTCTAATGATCACGTACATGCATGTACATATTTACACTTATCGTTTTCCTCTAGGCGAAATATTTCACAATAATTATTTTATTGTAAATGGCTAAATAAAGATCTCGATCTTTGTCTTTGTAATTTTTAAAGACATGTTTTACAGCAACCATATTTATAGATATAGGAAGATGTGGTATGAGTGCCAATGCAAGGAGACAACGTTAACTATCCATCCAAGTCATAATTTATAAAAGTAAACCATTATAGGTCAAGGTACGGTCTTCAACGGTTTTAGACAGTGTTTTATATACAACTTGAAACTAAATAGCAACACGTGATACATGATGCATTGCTACTCTTTATATGGAAGTAGGAAAGTAACATAGTAAATAATGTTTCACTCCAATTTCTAAAGACATATGTTCCCTCCCATATTTGTTGAATTCAGCTTTGAACAGGCAAACTAGTAGACTATTAGAGTCCAGTTACAGATTGATATTCACCTTTAAAGACAGAGCACCCATGACCCGAGATAACCCCTCAACATCCTGGCTACCAACCGATCAGGATCAGTATTTTGTTGGCTTTTTCACTGTAAGTAAGAGGATGTAAATAATTGAGTCAAACACTGATGACAAAACAAAACCAAAAAAGAAACCGGTCTCGATGAAAATACGAAGAAAGTAGTTTTAAATACTCTACATAAAACAGTTCTGGCACATAGCTGTATAAACTTTAACTATAGGTAAAATATTTTAGTAATGATCCTTTATGAAACGAACGCTTAATGAATTGGGATCATTGTAGAACACTATTGAGAATATCTTTTGATTGATAAGAAAACATAGGAAATTACAATAGGAGTGCATATTTGACCCTTTGTTCAGAACAGAAATACATGTTTGTGTTCTACGAAACCGTCGTGAACCAGTGTGGTCTACTATGAAGTTATAAGAAATATGTTGAATTTTCGAGCTCAAGTCAGGATTGGGTGTAGTTTTGACATGAAATGACTCTCACCTTTTTTGAACCTAATACAAAATAACCATAAATGCACGAAACTGCAGATTTTTACATAGAAAGCAATTCCACCGGCCTAGGAAATAGTGGTTTAATTCCTTATCTAGGAATAGTCACCATGCGCAGTACATGAAAATCTATGTCCATTAAAGTGTATTTGGCATTTGTGTATTTTCAGCTATAAAACATAACGAGAATCTGTACTGTAACTACAAATGATCACCAAAACAAGATTAGGATACGCCAACATGATAAAAATCATCAATGGGTTCCATTGACTTTAATTTGTTCGATTTAAGTTTTTGGTCTTACAAACTTTACATGTAATTGATATCAAAATATGATGGGTCGAGGCTTTGAAACTGATTTTATTTCGATGGTGTGCTGTTACGCCACTGTCCCATGTTAGGAAGAGGATTTAGCTCTCATGAACACGTTTAACTTAACAACATTTCACTTGTGTGGCTTAACTTAGTCATGTTCCTGTATTTCAGTGGTTGTTGTTGGTTGCTGTTTATCACACGTGTTTTTCGTTTATTGGTTTCAGCATGAATAAGGCGGTTAATTTTCTCTCAAGTTTAAATTGTTTCTCATTTTGTCATGATGTAGCCTTTTATAGCTTTTATTTTGAAGTTCGTTATTATAGTTGTCACTTTGGTAGTCAGATCGCTTCTACTTGTTCAAGTCGGTTTGAACAGATTTAGAATTGAAATTCAAATTAACTGTTTTCGTCCTATCACATAACTGTCAGTTTCATCGCTATCAAACTGTAATATTGAGATAGCTAAATTAAAGAAACAAGTGACGTAAATACTTAATAGATTCGAAATAAATCAAACAACAATAACCTATTGGAACTTTTCATTACAGATATATAATTTCGATATTCTAAAATTCGGAAATTTGTGATTGCGTGTTAGTTCTAAACCGGCGTTTTGCATTTTCACAGATGTGCATTTCATTTGCGCCGATTTTTTGACAGGTAAATTACAGGTTAGATGTAAGAAGATGTGGTATGAGTTCCAATGAGAGAACTCTCAATCCAAGTCACGTTATTTTTCTTTATCATTATAGACCTTTTCCATTAGCCACTTGTACACATGTAATGAATTGTCAATCATAACATGTATAAAACTGTTGTCCCCTGCTCACAACGGGGAGATGGAAGAAGGCCTACAAGATACACCTCCAGATTTTTTTCTTGACAGTACCTGTAGCTTTTAACCTCTGTCTTTAGGACATCTGCCACATGGCTATGCTCGATCTGTGTTTTGACAATAGAATCCGTGGTGACTCTGGATTTACACTATTTTATGGTACATTTTTAAGAAATGTTGTTATGTTTCAGGACACTAACCTTGAAGTTCCGATATATATGGCCCTCAATGATTAAAGAATATTGACTCCTCGGCTGGTTTTCAGTGTGCAATATATATGTCCATCATGTTGCAACGAAGTTCCGGAACAATATGAATCAAAATTCGGCCATCAAAATGAACTTAAACATAAACGAACAACATTTATAACCAGATTTTACCAATGGTATAGTACAGTACATGTACAAGTATTAACTTACCTGTGAATCAAATTAGGTGCAAATGTAAAATCGGCGCAAATGAAAAAAATGAAATCGGCGAAAATGAAAGAAGAAAAATTTTCAAAATCGGCGCAAATGTCATACGCCCTTCTAAACTTCATTAGTAAACTACAGATTTAACTTAAAAAATTGTTAATTGTTATCAACACTTTCGGAAATTTGGTATTACAAACTCATGTTTTATGTCGTTTTTTTATGTTGTAATGTTACACTCTTGTCTCAGGTAAGGTTTAAGGTTGGCGCCTGTTTAAATTTTAAACCCGCTGCATTTGAATGCACCTGTCCTACGTCAGGAGACTGTTGATATGTAGTGGTTGTCGTTTGTTGGTGTGGTTCAACTGTGTTTCTCATCTCTCTTTTTTTTAGTATAGATAAGGATTAGACCGTTGGTTTTTCCAGTTAGAATTGCTTTACTCTAGTAATTTTGGGGCCAGCTGTTCGGTCGTAGTGGAGAGGGCATTAAGATTTACCCATGTCCGTCTGTACGTCTATACGTACGTCCGTCCGTCCATACGTCCCAAAATTGGTTTCCGTTATCTAGTTTGCCTCAACTAAATGTTATGAAACTTATACACAATGCTCATTTTCACAAAACACAGGTCAAGATTGAATGTTGGTGGCGTCACTTTACTGTTCTAGAGCTATGCCACTTAAGAACTTTATATGCTAGCTGGTACATCATCTGTGTCCCAAATTATCATATTTGACTTGTAATATTGGATTAAAAACTCGTTAACAGCATTATTTCATATAATTGGATATAGCATGATGAAGCATTTGTAAAGATTAAAAAGAGGTAATTTATGAAATTATACAAGGCCTACACGTGTTTCATATTTCCTTCCAGTGATTGAACTTTTTTTTTGTCTTTTAATTTATTGTTAACCGACTTCTCTTCTTCAAATTACAGAGCCCAAGTTTTTAAAACTGTGTGTCATTGATTTATTACGTACCCGTACTTTGCACCATGTCCTTATTATCACCTTTTGTTAAATATGATATCTTTTATGATCTACAATGTACTTGGTAAATGAAGACCCATGCATATTAGATGAAGTCCTCTTATTGAAACAGAATGTCCCTTTAAATGATCTGATAACATTATGCCGTAACTACTTAACGCGGAGTAACATCTGATTAAATTATAGCGTCCTCTGGCTAAGTTTCCCATCCGTAACCACCGTATGTCTTAACTTTCAAGGACAGTATAAATACATCTTACATTTCACTTTTGGGTTCTTTAGCTTTTGAAGTCTATTGCATTAGGATGTTTGTTTGTATTAGTTTGTTTATTTCATTGCCAATAGTGGCTTTCTGTGGTACCGGTAAGTTTTTAGTATTTGGGTCCTTTTTGAAATATTTTAGCAATGCTCCGGCTAAACATTTTTATTTATACATGAATTTGTTTCAACTTATTTTTAATTGACTTAAACTTAGTTTTCCTTCTGGAACAATGATTTTTCGAATAAAAGTAGAACGGAATATTTTTATTAATATTTTTTTCAAATATGCACCAGTTTCCACATTTCTTAAAGACAAATATTTGGTGCCTCAATATCTGGACCTATTTTATCCTTCTTGGTAAATAAAACGGAGGACAAAAATAAAATTTAAGTTGTTTGATGAGGTCTACTTACTCAAATAAAAAGCAGCCTACCAGAAAGTATTTATAACACAATTTTTTCAAAAATTCGTTCTTACGCCGTTTTCTCGTCTAAACTGACATGAAACTGTTGATGGCAAAAAAAAAAAAATAACACCAATTACTCTACCTAACAAACATAACAAGGCACGGATAGGCCGCAACACCAAACGCAGAAGACTTAGTGTTTAAAGTGGCCTGAAGTCACTATGTGTTATTTGCTTCTCTCGCCCTGAACATGCATCAAATATTTGCCCCTGGACGTTAAGCAACCAACAATCAAATAAACAATAAAAAAACAGGTTATTGTATTATTTTGCACTTACTACATGTATAATTAAACATTGCATAACATGGTGGGTTTCATTTATTTTTCATTTAACTTAAATTTTATTTAAAATACGAAGATTTAATTTACATAAGAGATAGTTATCTATTAAACATGATTTACATATTCAATAATCCTAATAGATACTATCTATTATTATATGTTTCAGAGTGTACTATAATTGTACTATGCATAAATAAGTCTGTTAGTTTTCTCGTTTGAATTGTTTAACATTGTCATTTCAAGGCCTTTAAAGCTGGCTATGCGGTATGAGCTTTTCTCATTGTTAAAGACCGTACGGTGACCTATAGTTGTTAATTTCTGTGTCATTGGTCTCTTGTGGACAGTTGTCTCATTAGAAATCATACCACATCTTATAATTTTTTTTTATATTTATACCTTTGGTTAATATTTTTGTTTAAGAGAGTATCAAGTTTAACTTCTCTCTTTTGGTTAATATTAAATTACTATTGATAAAGAAAACGGTACAACATTTTCCTTAACTCAATTTAAAATACATGTACATTGACTTTCCGACTATCATTACTGTGATTTATGACAGTGTCCGGATATGAACATGATATGTACGTGCATATTTTGAAAATAAAATCGGATAATGCATAAATTAAATTTTAGATGTGAATATCATCATAAATATAAACATTTTCATATCAAAGCATATTTTATAATACATATATGTTAAAGTTTTAAGGTACATGTATACTAAACCATAAGTTGCCATCATCCGACAGTACCCATAAATTAGTTTGAGGAATTTACATTTTGACGATTGTTTCTCATTAAAGAAATTAAATTATAGTTGACATGTAGTCTGTGTCACTATGCAAACGGCTTGGAATTGGCTTAAATTGTATTCTCTGGGATTTATTTTAAGCTCGGAGTTCACAGCTGTGTATACCGGTGTTACATATACAGGTATGGCATTATTTAACTCGGCATCACTCTTTCAATTTAATAAGTTATAATTGCATTTGTGGAGAGTTTAACTAAGAGGTTTGGAATGCGCCAATTTACAACTTAACATCACTCTTTCAATTTGATAAGTTATAATGGCATTTCTGTAAGGTTTTATTGGGAGGTTTGGAATACGCCATGGTGAAAACAATTAAGGCACTTTCGTGTTCAGAAATATTATATTTGTAATAGATACTCGTCTGTTTGTGGTCATGAAATGACATTTAAAACCTCCAACATATTTAAAAAAATAATTATCCCTTTCAAAAAATTTAATAACAGCCTTGTCAAATTATTTGTTTTCATAAGACAGACCTAAGTTTAATTGATGTCTGAAGCTGGTATGTCTGTATCTGATAGTCCTTTGATAATGTATATATATGTACCATTGTCACGGTCATTTTGCTTAGTTTCTACTGTAACCCTTTTTTTGACATCGGACTCGGATTTCTTTTAAACTGAGTTTTACTGTGCGAAGTGCTACATGTGTTTGTTTATTCTACATTAGCTACAGGTACAATGTATAGGGGGGATTGAGATCTCATTAAACTCGCCGCATGTGTGCGCCTGTCCCAAATCAGAAGCATGCATATATGGCCTTGTTAGACTTTGTATTTGTCTTAATATTCACCATGTGCAGTGAACCATCAAGGTGATTCTAAAATGGAATAATAGTTGCATGTATCAGTCTTTTATTAATATTCTTTAATTGTAGGTTCTGTATGGGAATACAACGGAATCCATGGTGAGTCCACTTAAATGATTATATTTTAAAAATAAGTACAGTCTATTATAATATATCCTACTTTTCAACTTCGATGACATTATACAATCACGAAACTGTACGGCATTGGTTAATGAAAATCTTGAGTAAAAAAAATGTCATACATGTGGAATTGAGATTGATAAAGAGCAAAATAAACTTTATAATTTTAGTTTGTATAATCTCCTTTGAACAAACATAATTTATGAGTATGATCAGAAACCCATTACTAGTAATTGACTTCTGGTATTAATTTACGAGCGTTTACCAAGTCTATGATAATATTTCACCAATCAGGTCCCGCCCACTGGCATGAAGAGTATCCGGACTGTGCTGGAGTGATGCAATCACCTGTTGCTATTGAATCGAAAAAAGCAACATTTGACATCAGCCTGCTTCAGTTTGGATTTAAAGGATTTTCAGAACTAGTGCAGGCAAACATGACAATGAAAAACAATGGACACACTGGTGAGATATTTAAATATGATTGTCATATACCGATATAAGAATATTATTATATTATTTTAAATTATTGGTGAGAAATATATTTAAATATGACTGTCATATACCGATGTAGAGATGTTATTTAAATGCAAGTATACATGTATTGTATGTGTTATGTACAATCATTGTCAATCTTCACGGTCGCACAGGCTTTACAAAAACCACAAAATTTACATAACGTCTTGTAAAGTAGAAATAAGTTTTAATTAAGCATATAATTTGGTTACACCAAGCCGTATCAACCATCAGCTAGTTCAAAATGATAATATTTCGAGCTGTATTTTTTTCTTGTAATAATATCTACTAGGGTAGGTTTCGAATCCTAGCTGTTCGCCCTGTTACAAAATAATCGAATATGCACGAGTTTGAAAAAAATACTGGCATGTAGTTGTGAATATAGATATAAAGGAGATGTGGTATAACATGTAGTTGTGAATATAGATATAAAGGAGATGTGGTATAAGTGCCAATGAGACAACTCTCCATACAAGTCACTATTTGTAAAAGAAACCTGATATTGTTAATGAATACTAAACTAAAGTTTCATTGTTGTAAGCCGTACAGTTGTCCAAAACTTTTGCTTACATCCATCTTATTTTAACTCTAGTTGATAGTTGTCCTAATGGCAATCATACCACATCTCTTTATTTTACATTAATGATACAAATATATTCTCTAAATTCTATTTCAATTTGAAAAACAGCTGTAACAATGATATTTTTGTTAATTAATCTCTACAATATATTGTATGGTCAAGTATTAAGTGTATGATGACAGACTTCCAGTGACTTATTAATTATGAAAGTAAAGTATCGCACAGAACCAAAAGAACCAATAAAGAAAATATCTAAAAATTTCTGGAACCTAGTTGACATGTACATCTCTAGAATATGTAAATATGGAAACATTTCTGGAACCTATCTGACATGTACATCTCTGGAATATAATCAACCTATTTGTATGATTTTATATATTTAGAAAGTCTTTCGTTTCAGTTCAAGTTGACATTGTTGATACGTCATTGAGAACACATGGTGGTGGTGTGACTGGTGGATACAAACCTGTACAGTTCCATTTCCATTGGGGAGCAGATAATACCAAAGGCTCTGAACACGTTATTGACGACCATCATTACCCAATGGAGGTATGGAATTCACAGTGTACATGTATATACTGCTTCAAAGTGTAGGTTAAAAATACGAAACAAAAATTAAAACAAAGAAAATACGAAACCAAATTAAAACACAGAAAATAAGAAACCAAATAAAACACTATAGGCAAAACTGCAATACCTTACAAGAAACAAATACCCTACTAAAATTTTTTAGGCATTATTTGTATTGAGTCTCAATGCTTTATCCTCCCCCTTCCCCCCTGCCAATCCATCCAGCCATATCTTCCGTTGCATAGTATGCAGCTTGGTGTGGATGTGCGATTTGAAATTGGTAGTTTATTTTTGTATATGAATCATGATCAATCTAGAGCAGCTGATATTCACCATAGTTTTGGCAGGTTCATGTTGCTTACTCTTTAATTTTTTGTATGTTGAGTCACGGTTGAGTATTGTGGACTTTTTTGTGTGTTTTTTTTTAATACCATAGCATTGTCAGTTTGTTTTAAGATTATGTGTTTGAACGTCCTTTTGATATCTTTCGTCTGTGTTTTATTATGCCGAGTGTTACTGAGTAATATGTTCTCAGATCTGCATGGCAATGTGTTTCTGTTTTACAAATCTGAGAATTTTTTATATTTACCACTGAGCATAAAACATAATGTTCAGCTTCTGTATTTAGGAAAATTGTTTCATTAGTAACTTTGTAGTGTTAGTTTGTAATAACCATTGTCATTTTTCCGGACAGTCTCTTTCTGATTGACCATACTTTTAAGTACTTACGAATAAACTATCCACGAAAACGCTTCAACTGCAAAAATGCGATTGCTGTATAATTTCTGTCATACTAACTACAACATAAACTATTCTAATGAAAAAAAAACAATTTTTCAGATGCATATAGTCCACTACTCAGATAGGTTCCAAAGGATAGAAGATGCTATTGATAAACCAGATGGTCTTTTGGTATTGGGATTTTTCTTTGAGGTAAATATTTGCAAGTCTGAAATAAATATACAACCTTACCAAATTCAGTATTTAGTTAACCATGTTATTTTCAATATCTATTTGTATTGTATATGTGAGGCTCTAGGGGAGTCTCAAATATTAAACAATGGGAAAAGACATCAAGAATCGAGCAAAATAGACAACAAATAATATAGATACGCCAAAATTAAATGAAAGAATTCAGATACAATGTATGAAGGTTCTCCCAATCTAAACGCTCACGTATGAGAAATTCACACACCTAATTAAATGGGCATTTAAAAAGGGGGAATGTGAATATATACATGTATGTTCAAACTCTTTTGGGTCATTTTTTAGTAGCAATAAACAAAAAAAACTGTCAATTGGACATGCTTTGATACTATATCTGCCCTTGAGTTATAACTAGATAACATTTTTGTTCGCTTTGGAGATTCCGTATATCGCCAGGTTATCGGAATTCCAATGGGGACTAACTGTGCACTACTTATTGCGGACCTGTTTTTGTATTGATATGTGTTACAATTTATGACAAAAATCAGCAAAGACCCATCGAAACAACATCTGATACATAAATTTAATAATATTTTTAGATATTTGGATTATATTTTGGCTCTCAATAATGACGACTTCAGTATGTATACTAAAGAAATTTATGAATTACTGAAACATTATTACACCAGGGTTTTCGATATTACAAACTAGTCAAACATTTACTAAATTTTATCATCGGTATAAGGACATCATTCGTAAATTTAGCTCAACATGCAGACTTCTTATACGTTCAGGTATTTCACATCTAATATTTTATGGAAATATTCTTTATAAAGCACAAAAATGTCAGTATTCACCCCAGAAGCTAACAAAACCTTTAAATAGACTTATTAAGAAGGGATATAGTTACGATGCTTTTGTCAGGTCATAAAAAATTGCATATTTTGGCTTTAATATTGATCGATCACTTATAGGGGCTTTGCATCGGAACTGAACACATTTAAAAACCAGTTGTTGGCATGAAACGGGTTATGTTTTTTCTCATATATGTTATGATAGAATGGTACTAAACCCCTCACGGGAAGGATTGTGCCTGACATTCATATGATGAAGATATAATTTTTCACTGAATCAGTTTAATTGAAGTCTGAAGCTGGCATGTCAGTTAACTGCTAGGAGTCTGATGTTATTTATGTATTATTTTCATTTTGTTATTTTCTTTGGTTACATCTTCTGACATCAGACTCGGACTTCTCTTGAATTTTAATGTGCGTATTGTTATGCGTTTACTTTTCTGCATTGGCTAGAGGTAAGGGGGAGGGTTGAGATCTCACAAACATGTTTAACCTCGCCGCATTTTTGCGCCTGTCCCAAGTCAGGAGCCTCTGGCCTTTGTTAGTCTTGAATAATTTTAACTTTTAGTTTCTTGTGTACAATTTGGAGTTAATTTGGCGTTAATTATCACTGAACTAGTATATATTTGTTTAGGGGCCAGCTGAAGGACGCCTCCGGGTGCGGGAATTTCTCGTTGCATTGAAGACCTGTTGGTGACCTTCTGCCGTTGTCTGCTCTATGGTCGGGTTGTTGTCTCTTTGGCACATTCCCCATTTCCATTCTCAATTTTATGTATGCTATACATGGAAATGTGTTTACCAAATGGTGTTTATTGAAAAATTAAAATCGGTATTTCTATTTGTAAACGATGGTTTATGAAAGGTATAAACTAGTTGATGGTGTTTTTTAAATATGTACGGGATAGTTATTTTTTTATTACTAAAAATTCGTAAATGAATTTAGAATACAATATATTAATACTTGAAGAATTCGACAAAACTGCGAATAGAGAAAGATTGAGGTACCGACAACTTTAACTGAATATGCTATCCCAGAGTCCGTCAAAAATGCGACGACAGTGAATACAGGACAAACTATTATTATATTCAGACTTTAGACTACTCTTCTTGAGTCTTAAGAAGATCTTCAACCATACATGTTAGCCGCTCATTTGTTAAGACGCAAATTTGTCGTAACAGTGTACAAAGTTTAACAGTGTTTCAGTATTTTCAAAAGAAACCCAAGTCTGATTCTATAATGTCCCTATTTGATTAGACTGTGCGTACAAAAGTAAACTTCGTGACCTCGAAAAACCTTGATATGGACACATGCGTAATTAATTCAAATGGCGGCATTGTAGTTTATTTCATTTTATTATTTATTTCTTATTGATTACTTAGATAGTTGTCTAATAATGTATCACATTAAACAATGATTACCAAATGATTAACAATTCACACGTACAATTTTCGAACTCCAAAAGCCCATCCCATGGAATTCCCACCCTTTGTTGCTTGGCATTGAAAAGCTTTGTGCATAAATTATTTATTTTATTTTTTACTTGACATACTGTTTCAATAATTTCAGATTGGACGACATAACATACACTTTGAAGAAGTATTTAACTACCTCGAAAACGTTGCACATAAAGGTATTTAGAAACCCCATTTGAGATCTATGTTTTTTTTATCATAGCAGACTAGTAAGTCTAATTTTTAAAATTTATAAGAAAATATATATTTCTTAAAGAAAACACTACGCTGGAAGTGGCGCATATCTAACTGAAAAGAGGTACAAGAACAGATTTGAATTTTAAATGCACGATTTTAAGAGATGAGCACTTGTTTCTTTGTATATGTATTAACCACTGACACATTGGTTCAGACGTTTAACGAACTTAAAACACGTCTTAACATCGCGTCTGATGCTAGAGGCAAAACAAAATATTAATCTAATGTGCATGTAGTATAGATAATATCTAAATGTGCCTTCGCGCGAAAAGCGTGATTACTTTGTACATTTCTGTCTTAGGGCATTGTGAATATTCAATAACTTAATGAGGCAATAACGTTACCTATGCTTTGGGTGCTTTTATTTTTAAACGCTTGGCTTGATGAACTACAAACGCTAATTGATTTGACTTTATAATGTAAGCATGTCTAATCTTCAAAAGTCCTGTATATATGCAACATTTCTCAACAATCTTCTGTATGACGTTTTAATTGTCGAAAAAATAACCATTTTAAAAACAAAAAACGACAGACATTTTAACACTGAATAACTTGACTTTGAGACTGCAAAGGTCAACTAGTTTGTGTATTTCAAAACTCCTTCAAATGGTCAAATGAATAAGAATATCATATTTTACTAATATATGTAATAATTTTTAAAATAATTATACATGTTCTTGCATAATGCATTATAATAAAACACAATTTTGTCTCATATTACACTAAAACAAGTATATAAAATGACCCAAGTTTAACTTTTAACGATCATTTAAACGAGTTGATACATTTGTTTCATGATATGAACACCGCCATGTCAAATTACATATTTATCTATTATTAGACCCCTAAGTTTCTTTTTGTAGTAAAAAAAAATTCTTGCATCATCGAAAAGCCATATTTATGAAATCTGATGTAAATTTGCCATTGAGTTTTTTTCCCTCGTTCTCTGTTTTATATAGATGATTTGAGTTTTGATTACTTGTGCTTTGTTCCATAAATGACATTAAGTTTTGATTCCTTGTGCCATCTTCTGTAGATAACCTTGAGATTTGATTACTCGTGTTATCTTCTGTAGATGACCTTGAGATTTGATTACTCGTGCTATCTTCTGTAGATGACATTGAGATTTGATTCCCCGTGCAATATTCTCTAAATGACATTAAGTTTTGATTCCTCGTACAATGTTCTCAAAGTGACATAAATTTTTGATTCCTCGTGCAATGTTCTCTAAATGACATTGAGGTTTGATTCCTCGTGCTATGTTCTGAAGATGACATAGTGTTTTGATTCCTCGTGCAATGTTCTCTAAATGACATAAAGTTTTGATTCCTCGTGCTATTTACTGTAGATGACATAGAGTTTTGATTCCTCGTGCAATGTTCTCTATATGAAATTGAGGTTTGATTCCTTGTAAAATGTTCTCTAAATGCCGTTAAGTTTTGATTCCTCGTGTAATGTTCCCATAATGACATTGAGGTTTGATTCATCGTGCAATATTCTCTAAATGACATTAAGTTTTGAATCCTCGTGCAATGTTCTGTAGATGACATTGAGTTTTGATTCCTCGTGTTATGTTCTATAAATGACTTTAAGTTTGATTCCCGATGCTATGTTTTGTAGATGACACTACCGAAATCCCTCCAGTAATTATGGAGCGACTGGTACCAATAGATTTAGTACACTACTATCGCTACAGAGGAAGTCTAACTACACCTCCATGCTACGAGAGCGTTGTTTGGACTGTTTTTACACAACCAATAACAATTTCTAGTAGTCAGGTAATAAAGTTGATATTGTATTGTTCTTTTATACAGTTCTATAACAGTAAACTACCTATTTAACAGATATAAGAAGATGTGGTATGAGTGACAATGATACAATTATATATACAGGTCAATTTTTAAAAGTAAACCATTGTAGGTCGAAGTACGGTCTTCAACACGGAGACTTGGATCACACCGAACAACAAGCTAAAAAGGGCCCCAACACGATTTAACTTCAAGAATTGAATCCTCGTTGAGCATATAGTTGTAAAGAAGATTTGTTTTAATTTCAGATGAGTGATTTTAGAAATAAAATAAAGAAGACAACAATAAACGCTACTCACGAAGAAAATTTAGTTGATGATTTTAGGCCTCTTCAACAACTGAACGGAAGAAACGTGTATTCGAGTTTTGTTACTCAGAAGCCGTCCACTCAAGATCCACAAACAGTTCAACCAATCAACGTTGTCTGTCAGCACTCACATGACCACACAAACAATGCTATCAACACAAATTTTTCTCTGTTTGTAATTTTTATAAGTATATTGACCAGTGGTTTTACGTGTGGTCACTAGCTGTTAATTCTATATATTACAAAAAAAATTACAATGAAATCCCATAGACTATTTACACCTTTTGATGTTAAATATGTTTAATTATTATTCTCATTTTAACTAAACAAGCATAATATTTGTAACATTTATTATAATTTGTTGCTTTTAATAAAAAGAGATAGGAAGAAACCATTGTAAAGAAGCCTGACTGTGATACTGTATTATTTAAGCTTCCATTTTTACTTTTTTAATCTGTAAGTTACTTTTGTTTTGTTTATGTTTTCAAATGTCATTTTAGATTATTTCTATTTGATGACTATGCATATTTAGTGCTAAGATGGTGTGGGAAAGGAAAAAAAACCATATTTTCATAAAAAAAATATTTTTTTATATTTAATTTCATGTTTTTAAATATTGCTTTTGAATTTCGAAACTTGCCCTCAGTCAAGTTACTTTCACTCATTATGCACAAACACACATTTTTATAAGTAAATGTAGACTGTATACCAAGAAATCATGCATATAAAAAAGAAAAGATAAGGAACCCATAGTTGACATTAGTAATTTTAATATTTTTTTGGGGTAAAGCTCCAGTTTACAGTAAATAAAATTAACTTTGTTTGGAGTGTTTATTGCATTTTGTCACGTCTATTTTTTAATAAAAAATATTTTCTGATTTTAATGTTTTCCACTTATATGTTTTATCTATTTGACGTTGGCCTCATTCGATTGATTTTCCCTCGTTATGCATTGTATTAGAAAGAAATGACATAGTCGATCATACATGCGTAAATAACAAGGAGAAGGTAATAGAAGAACCATTATTTACTCTCTGATATTGCACCTGAAGTAAACTTATTAAAGCCCCTACACGTTAACAATCTTTTAAAGAGGCATTGTCTGTAAATTCATGCCCACCAATTAAACAAGTACATGAAGTATAAAAGAAACTTTTAGCAATGCATGGGCTCTCTATTATATATCATCATTTGGTTTGTATTTGAGACCAGATGCCATATTATTGTCCATCGAAATGATCTCCATAGACTGAAGACATTCGTATATATATATAACCAAATATAAACATAAACAATAATACAAAAAAATGACGAGAACGTAGCATGATCGTATTTTATATAAAATCGAGAATGGAAATGGGGAATGTGTCAACAAGACAACAGCCCGACTGAAGAACAGGTATCAGCTGAAGACCACCAATACGTCTTCAACACTGCGAGAAAATCCCACACCCGGACACAAAATCTTGTACTGGTTCGGTGATAATTGACGATACTAAACTCAAAAAGTTATCAGATGTATCAAATCGTATGTTTCACTCATTGAAAAGTGTTACTTGTTACGATATGTTAATATGCTTAATTATGTTGTGTATTATCTTTAAATTCTCATCTTTTCTACATGAAAGTCCCCTGTAATCTGCGGCGGTGGTGGTGGTGGTGGTGGTGGCGTCCGGATATGGCGGCATTTACCATGAATAGTGTCCTTCAATATTCTATCCGATTTTTTTTGTAATTTTTCTCTTATATTTTTACTCTTTATCCATCCTTCACTATTCTTTATATTTAAACACCTCATTATTCTTCAATTTACATTTTGCCCTTTTCATCTCTTAGTTACTATTCTTTATTGTTAAGTCCATTTCTCTGTAGACACCTACATGTACCACACTATCTAGTTTAATTATAGATTTTAATGCATAATTAATATTAAAACCGCAAACTGAAACCCTGACATCAGACCTTACATAAACTAACATATGTTTTAACAATTACATGTACATGATGACACATTAAATTGTTTTATGAAAAATTAATATCATATGAATGGTACAAATATAACTTGCTTCTAATTTTCGTAATGATTACAACCCATTAAAAATTGTATAGGTAAAAGCGCAAATGTCCTGTCAATTTCATACAGGTGCATTAAATTTTGAAGCTCATATGTCCATAGTTTTTGCAGCCGCATGCCTAACTTTCGAGTTACAGATAAAAAAAAAAAAAAAACAAGCGCACACGTCCTGTGTCAATATTCTTCATACAATCCGTTTGATATTATGAATAAAAAGACAAAATGGGTGAATTTCAATAAAAAAAAGCCATCCCTCAAATGCATTCTATCGTATGTTTAACGTAGCAGATCCATTTTTGTAAATTGGTACCAATTAATGTAATTAAATGCAAATGAATATAAACTACAATGCTACCACAAAAACAGCTTATTTATTATAATACACTACCACTAATACAATGACAAATTGTTCAGTCTGAACTTTTGAATACTTCTGTATACCGACCTATCCTCCTATCAAATTGCGGGTAATTGTAATAGTTCAACAGCTATTATATACTAAATGGGTATACTATTGATTTTGATTGCAGTGCAAATATTAAACTAGCGTATTGAATTGAAATTTAACAAAATTGAAATCTGTTTCGTTGAATCATTAATAAAAATAAAATAAAAAAAATAACAATTTTCAGCAGCCAATTTGGTTCAGTTTGTTAAAAAGTTAATAAGTTAAGAAACATCATTGATGAATCGTTCATGAGCAAACAAAAAAAATTGGACCTCATGGGAAGTTCAATTATACCCATAAGCTTGAGATGATTTACGTATGTATTCAGCTATTAAAAAGTAAACATTAAAAGTGAATCAAGGATGAACCATTTGGTTGACTGATTCGATCCACTCAAAATATCATTCTCATAATGATAATCATATTTTAACCTATAATATGAAACCAAACACCCCCGGAAAATTACATGTAGACTAAGTCATGTTTTATGTGGATAAAATGACTGTCGGCAGCTTTAATGTCATCTCGATGGCTATGCAATTAAATAACGTCTAGAAAAAAATACACACGTGATGAAGATACCTATAAACGAGTTTTTGCATGGCTAATTGTTTATTATATATATATATACTTTTTGTAATTTAGATTTAGTATGTTATAAATCAAATAGGATAATTTGATCATATTAAATGAAATCAAAATAAGAATTCGACAGCTAATAACCCTTTAATCTACAGCAATGTAAGAGCACACATGCTTTCATTTTTTCTTTCGTTTATGAGCTAATCTTTAAATCGCTTTGTGCATGTCAGGTGAGTACCCTTATAGTTTCTGTACAGAGGTAAATCGGAATGGAATTTGCTTTCATCGGAATGGAATTTGATTTCATCGGAATACTTTAAATTTAGTCGATATTCATATAAAAATAAGGTGTGATAAGATTACTAATGAAACAACTATACTTATAGATTATCGCTGATCATCTCAACGACACTGATTTTCTCGCTTGAGCCGGGACGGCGAAAGCGAGAAAGGCAATCGAGTTGAGATGACCAATGATAATCTGTTTCTCGCTATTTCACCTATAACGACGTTGTCAATTGCATGTCAATTTCGTTAGCAACGCCACGTGCCTGCTTAGTCTCAAGCGAGTAGCATGATATGAAAAATATCACAAAAAAAAGATCAAAAGGAAAAATGCACAAAATACTAGCGATAAACCAGAGTACAAAGGAAAACATAATAATTATAGGTCACATTACGACCTTTGTTTGTCTTGTTGGTGTTTTAATTTTAGTTCATTTATATGTTTTGGCGTCCATTTTCACTAAACTAGTACAAAGTAGTGTAAGGGGTCAACTGAAGACCATTTTTTGGTGTGGGATTTTCTTGCTGTATTGACGATACAACAGTGGCCATGACTTCGGCGGTTGTCTGCTGTTTGGTCGGGGTGTGATCTCTTTGACACATTCCCCATTTCCATTCTCAATTTAATGATAGAAACACTCCGGTTTGAGTTTTGAACATTGTTAAAGGCCATGCGATATACTGTAAATGTTGGTCTTGTCTATTAAATGTCGAAAGATATTTTTATATTTGTAAATAATGACACGTCTTCTTATTCTAATTGACTAGTACATGATTGAAGAATTGTAAAAATATCACTACAATGACAAACTTTTTTTTATTATTATTTTGTTTTTGCTTTCTAATTTAAATACAGATTGATATAAAGTTCCAGAAAATTTATTTTTTTATTGAAATAACACAATGTCACCACTTCAAAGAGCAGGAGTCAGGAACTTGATATACAGCAAATGTAACGTAGATGCTAAGGCTTTTCTTCCTCATGAGTATACTACCTTAGCTATATTAGGTAAAACCTGTATGCATTTTTGGTTATATGCTCTTCAACTTCGTACAATATATTAATACATTTTTTACTTTTTTGATTCGAGCGTCACTCATGAGTCAAACAACATTATATCATTTCAATAGTTAATGACACACAATATACCACACACATTAATAGTAGTTGAATGAATGAATTTAATTTCTTATAAACTACAAATTATATAGTTACAGGGAATATATAAACAATTACATTAAATATTGAAGCACATGTGAACAATGCAAACATAAACATTAAATTACAAACTAACCAGGAGGAGTGACCCTCACATTTATAATTTTTATAAATCTACAAAGTTTCTCAAGAACAATATAATTATTAGAGCTCATCAATTGTTGATATTTATAAATATTTGGACGAAGAGTACAATAGTATGGTAACAACCTCTTTCTTTCTTGATTTAGAGCATTACATGACATAACATAATGATAGTCATCACCAACGTCTCTTGATTCGCAAAGGTGGCACAACCTATCATTTCTTGATATGTTATTCCACCTTCTCGTCTCGATAGGTAATCGATGACTTCCACATCTAAATTTATACAATAAAAATTGATTATATATTGACAATTTGGAAAAATAGCTTTCTAATTTAATATCAGTTTTAAAAATTCTATGACATAAGCATTTAGGAGTAGTGATAATTTCGCTTAGGCAATTCTGCAAAAACTGGTCTTGAAGTTTCAACTCAATACTTTTAATAAGTAATAATAACCCATTTATCTAACATTTGGTTCAACCAGATATTTGACATTCCACAGGTATCAAAAACATTTTTTACAAATGATATCCATTTACAGTTAAGACCATAGTTATGAAAATTAATATACATTATAGTTAATATAAAAGACATGAAATTTTACTTTCTTTACCACATAGTTATCTACATAAGAAACTAACCATACACACTTTGGCATTAACAATTACAGGATATCTACCCAATTCCGCATAAACAATACAGATAGGTGTACTCTGTTTTAAATGTAGAACAAGCTTACAACATTTTAAATGTACACGTTCTATCAAATCAAAATTTTCAAATCCCCAAATTTCCGAACCATAAAGAAGAATAGGTAAAACTATCTTATCAAACATGTCCAACTGACATTCTATAGTCAAACTGTTTTGTCTACACTTTTTTAAAATACCATACATTGCTTTTGTAGCTTGTTCACAAATATATTTTCGGGTCTTTAAAAAAGAACCACTTCTAGCAAAAAATATACCGAGGTATTTATTCTCAGTTACAATTTCTGATTCTCTATTCTGTATAACAAATCTAATATTTTTGGGTTGTCTCCCTTTGGAGAATATAGTTAATATCTATATATTTTGGATAAAAATCCTAATATCAAATATGATATGATGAATACCCGCTAGAGACGTTTCGAATTAGATAATTTAAAGTAAACATATAATAGTTATTGCATATATTTTCATATTTTAAGCATGCATACTGTTTGCGCAGTAGTAGTTTGAAAATTATTTAAATGTAATAAAACAATGTCAACAAATACTTGAGGTAAAAGATAAGCGTAGACGATGTTATCCGTGTAGTCCAGTTATATTTTGTCTTTGCTCTCAACTGTTCTACATTTGGCTTACCAAATATTTGACCACAAGCATACTTGCTGGAGTGTTGGAGCTCATATTAGCTTTACACGTGTATCATTTGTTTGTTTACATAATACATGTATATGTGTATATTTAAGTCTATTGCTTTCATGCTTTAAATGACAAACAACAATCATCACATGATATCCGTAGCCCTAACACAAAATAAGAAAAAAAAATGATAATGAACAGCCTTTTAATGATGAAAAGACTAAAGTGAAAAACGCGTGTGAAATATCAGGATTATTATTTAACCCTTAAATAAAAAGAACCCTGATTAAGAAATAATTCTTTCATGCCATGCTCTATGCTCATTTTAACATGGGTAGGCATTATATTTGTAAATTCCTATTAGAATCGAAATAATTCTATCATGCCATGCTCTATGCTCATTTTAACATGGGTAGGCATTATATTTGTAAACATTAACTATCATGCCATGCTCTATGCTCATTTTAACATGGGTAGGCATTATATTTGTAAACATTAAATGTTTACAAATATAATGCCTACCCATGTTAAAATGAGCATAGATCATGGCAAATGTTTACAAATATAATGCCTACCCATGTTAAAATGAGCATAGAGCATGGCATGATAGAATTATTTCGATTCTAATAGGAATATTTTGAACTTTTGTACTTCGAAGCGGACCTATAGACAGTATAGTAGACGCTCGAAATGTCGCCATTTGATTTAATGAACAAAAACGTTATAGAAAAATCAACAGTTTATATCAATAAAAAAAGAACAGAAACATTTAAACTTACTTTTAGAATGTTTTTATTTAATTTCCTAGCGAGCAACACCAACAAAAATGTCCATTTTGATCTCCGACGTTGTTCAAAATTCATCTAACGTTGCAATTTCAATTGTGACGTCAATCACGTGCAGCCCATGTTCTATTCGAATTAGAACATGGCTTTGTACCCAAAACTAAAGAAGAACGTCATATTAGAATCTTCTTTATGTCATCAAATGTGTTGTCAATTCATCAATTGTTTCTTTTACGAAGTCGTAAAAACGATTTTTCTGGTAAAGCAGATCTGCCCAAGTTGCATCTTGATTTTTTTCCAGCCAATCCATATTTATTTGTATAATATATCGCAAAGTGTAAACGTGTTTCTCAAGTTCTTCCCTTATATCAATATTTTCTAAATTGATGTTACTGCTTGGAGTAATGATTCTTGAAGCACTTATGTTTCTTATATTCTGTATACGTTTTTTCAAATCTAACAGTTGTTGTAGTATTTCTGTAGTAGCAGCTGAAGACGACATATCATCTAACCAATCTGTTTTCTCTTGAACAATATAATGGCATGTATAAATAACTCTTTCTAATTCGTCAATAATGTTTAATTTCTCTTTGCGTTTCTTTTCGTTTTCTACATAGGGTCTAATTCTTTTTCTCATCTGTGATACTTCAGATGAAGATAACTTATTGAAACCATCCTTGAAAACAATACTTTGCGATAAATCTTGCATCGACCAACGTTGTTGAAGAATTAGGTCAACTGCTGTGACGGTAAGTGTACCATCAACATCAATTTCGAATGTCACTTCGATTTGAGGTCCTCCTTTAGGAAGAATTGGTATTTCGGACAATACAAACTTCCCCATGAACTCGTTGTCTTTAGTAAGTGAGTTTTCGCCTCTATATACTTTAATTTCTACATTTGGTTGGTTGTCTTTTGCAGTTGTGGCTATATGACTTTTACGGTATGGTATAGGTGTGTTACGCTTAATGATTGCAGTCATTTTCCCACCTGCAGCCTCGAAACCAAGCGTCATAGGATAGATGTCATGCAACAAAATGTCATCGGTACCATTATCCCTTCTCAATATTCCGGCTTGGACTGCTGCCCCATATACTACTGCTTCATCAGAACGAGGTGACTAAAAGACAAAATACCCCAGTGACTATTGTATTAAATTAATATGTTACTAGAACACACCCGCGAAATCGCGGGCATATACAGCTTGGGAACTGTTGTAGGATGATCTTTTGTAAAAGATATTATGTATGGAGAATTTCACAAAAGGTATCAAAAGCTCCATCCCTGAAGTCCGATATTTGTTTCCTTTCTGTTAAATCCAATTATTTTCGTGTTTCTGGCCTCAGACCACAATTATTCTTCTCCTTTGCTACAATGCTTCTTTTGGTAAAAGTCAAATCAAATTAAAAACTTGCAGCATTTCAAACATGAAATAAATGTTACTGCTAATATATAGACCATTATTAGTCTAGTAAAATATGCTTCTAGAACAACCCATCGGTGCTTTTTCTTTTAAGAGCCTTATTAACATGCCAATGGTAGGATATGAATCTTGTATAAATGACTAAGACCGACTAAGGCTAATTTGAGGGGTGGTCGGAGGGGTCCTGATCCCGAAATCCCGGGCTTAAAACAATGAAATCCCGAGATGCAGAATTGAAAGAAATTCATGTCCCGAAATCCCGAAACATATTCCTTGATCCCGTAAGGATCAATCCCCAAATCCCGAGCGTAAAAACACCAAATCCCGACGCCTCGAAAAAGGTCCTGTCCCCCTCTAATCTGTACCTTACTTTCATTTTTGCCAAATCACTTTTTTCCCTTTCAACAATTAATTTGTATGCCCCTTTTATGGGCATTATGTTTCTAGTCTGTGCATCCGTTCGTTCGTTTGTTCGGTCGTCCATCCGTCCATCTCTCCCGCTTCAGGTTAAAGTTTTTGGTCGAGGTCGACTTTCTATACTAACATAGAAAGTCCCTGACAGAATACAGAGAGTCTCTATATATTAAAGTATTACAATCGTAGTTTACATGTAGATAAACGCGACAAATAATTGTCCTCTCTAAGGAGGTATAATAGTTGTGGTTCTTGCGATCTAAACACCATGATATAGAGAACGCTCTGAATGGCTTATTTATTTTTCATTTTTGTTATCTATCATAAGATTGGTTGTACTTGTGTCACATGGGCTTATTTTAATATATATGCAACTGGTATGACCCCTTAAATAGTAAACATTTCAAAGAAAACAGCAGACAGAATACCGAGAGTCTCTATATATTAAAGTAATATAATCGTACTTTACATGTAGATTAACGCGAAAAATAATTGTCCTTTATAAGGAGGTATAATAGTTGTGGCTCTTGCGACCTAAACACCATGATATGGAGAACGCTCTAATTGGCTTATTTATTTTTCATTTTTGTAATCTATGATACGATTGGTTGTTTTTGTGCATGTTTCAAACCGGAAGTCTTATCCATGACTAAAATTTAGTCTGAGGAAGGAATCATATCCGGACTCCTTTTTTGTCGTTTTTCTCCCAAAATAACTCAATCTGAATAATCATAAGAATGGATGACAAATGCGACTATGCATGTAACCTATATGAAACAGAGGCATGATGATTGATTTATTGTGGAAGGAAGAGAAGCGACACACAAAATGAGGTCTTCTCGTTTAATAGTATAGATATCAAATACTTATTATGCAACTTCTCGAGATAAAATACAATATTCATGGTTTTTTTTTGTCACTCAAATCATATCATGAGGTAAAAACAAATATCCAAATACCAACAAAGGCGTAACCCAAAGCCGATAAAAACGCAAGGGAGCTCACGTCAATAGATATAAACAATTTCCCAATTATATATTTTATTTTTGCAAATTGGCTTAAGCGTTTTTGAGTTAATGTCCGGCATGTTGACAATGACCGGATGGACGAACAGACGGACGTACCGATGGTCGGACAACGGTATACCACAGTACGACCATAGTACATATCGAAGTACAATGCAGATGCAACAGGAGATTTATTCGAACTACATTTTTTTTGTTACCACTTTGTTGCCTCAATTAAAAAAAAATTGAAAACTAAGGGCAAGTCAGATATACAAATAATTTTACATCTTACCTTTCTAAAATATTTTGACATTAAATCTTTTATGGTTCCCATTTTCGATGAGCCTCCAACTAATAATATGTCAGTTATATCATGTGTGTCTGTTTTCGCATATATCATTGCTTTATTAACCAATGACATGATTGCCGAAAACAAATCCTGTAACATAAATAAAGAACTATTAATACAACATATACACAGTAAGACATTCAAGTAAATCTCTATAACAAAATTAATGAAAAGCTATTAAAAAAATGAAGACCGGAAAAACAAAAAGGGGTCACAAGTGTAGCATTAGCTGGCCGCGAAAACACCGCTATACATGAATGAAATACATTCCTAAACCTATTGCTATCAATTATTATTCGTCATTTCATTAGCTACATGTATTAGTTACTTGGTTGGTTATACCTTTAAAGACTGAAGACTATCAGTCCAAGCGAAGAGGTGTCGACTCAGTGTTTATTATAACATTAACGATACCAATATAACTTCCCACGATCCGTATTGACTGCTGAACCCTATTTTTGACATTTTTACCTTTTATATTTGTTTGTTTTGTTCACATCGTTGTCCATATAATGAAATTTTATTCGACTGTCATACAAATGAGAAGTCTAGCTAGCTATAAAACCAGGTTTAATACACCATTTTCTATGTAAGAAAATGCCTGCATCAAGTCAGACATACGACAGTTTTTGTCCATTCTTTTGGTGTGATTTGGCTTTTGATTTTGCCCTTTTATTAGTGACTTTCCGTTTAGAATTTTTCCCAAAGTTCTTTTTTTTTTTTGTGATATGACTTTTTTCTATCAAAAATATAATATCTTTTCAGTGATGCTCGAAGCCAAGAAACAACGATTTAAAATGAGTTCGTACATTTGTTCCTTTGTCCTTCAAACTCACTTCTGTGCCTGCAACTTATCTTGAACCAGTTAATAGAATTCTTTGAACTTGTCAAAGAGTCTTACTGAAATGATGCAATAATAAATAAGATCAATCTTTCACTCAACTTTCTTTGCATTTATAAATAGAGAATATTTTCATGCATGGATAAATTCTAAGGCAACTTACTTTGCAAAGATGCTTAAAATGCTCTCTTGTCAACTTCCACGAAAAATCTTCACCTGGATAAATCGAATTGATTTCAATCATGGTTTCTTTTACTGAGGATAACGCTCTTTTGGCTCTTTCGATTTCTCGCCGTACTTTCATATCAGCTTTCTGGTAAGGAAATATTTTCCCAGTTCGTCTTATATATTGATTAACCAATTGAGAATAAACTCTCTCATTAAAGTTCTCTCCTCCCAAACTGGTGTTTCCAACTGTTGCAATGGCTTTGTAAAATCCTTCATACTGTTGTATAATTGAGGCATCAACTGTTCCTCCACCAAGATCTAAAACGAAAATCACATTGTCTTCCTCTGTGCTGTGGATGCGGGCAGCCATCGCTGCTGCAGTTCTATAATACAGAATGTATGGTTATCTGTAGAAAAAACACTTTTTTTTTCTTTTACAAACGTATAGATATCAAAGCATGAATTCATTGAAAATAAATGTGTTTCGAGAAGGTCGAGAAACAAAACCATCACGATCATGGTCAAGAGAAAAAAAACGAAAACGGAGAAAAGTTGAGCAGCACTAAAAAAACAAACAAAAAATCCAAATATTAGGAAACACGAACAAATAAACAAAAACTTGGTGCACTCAGGTACACTTGCAATATGATGTATATTAAACCACATCGATTTATATTTTATAATTCCTTAATATAGTGATGACACATTTTAAGTCAAAACCTCTGTCCATTCCTAACGTGCAAAATCCTTAATTTGAGTATTTATTAACCGTAAAATTAGTTTTGTCCAAGTTATTGCAAATTGAATTGAACCAGATGTACAATCAACTTGATAATGTCTCATCTTTGACGCTCTTAGAGTTTAAAATAAAAAATACACATGCAATTTGTCAATAATCCCCACCCCCGACAAATTACAGACAGATTGTGGACATATCAAGATTTGAAAGAAGAAAGGAACAGTTCAACTACACATTTTTTAAGAAATAATTAAGGAAACAGATTACAAAATCATATCATACAATATGAAATATGAGAGTTATCGACAGTTTACGGTAATTTTATAATATGATATGAGCATATTAAGGTATCGATGGGAAAATGTGTTTGGATCCGATGCAGTGGTATATGTATCTAGATGTATAGAGATATCGATGTGTTGTTTGCTAAATATAACTAGAACGAGAAAATCTTATGTTGAGTTATTCAATGATTGTTCCAGATTGGGTGATTTATCTTTATCGAGAATATCACAAACGTTATGTAAGATATAAAATTCAAATCTTATACATTGTTATAGGCATAAAAGGTTAAATAGAATAAAATTGAGAAAGGAAATAGAATTTGAATAGAAGAATTAATATCGTCTTTTATACTATTCCGTAGGGTTAATTATCCTTAAGGATGTTTTCTTGTCATGTTTTGGAATTTTTGTCAGATTTTCGAAATCCTTTGGTTTTATCCATTTGAATGCCTTAAAAAAATTTCCCATGAACCCCCTCTTTTCTTTCTATAAATATTTTACATGTATAATGATAAGCCGTCTGTTAAAGTATTATAAAATTTTATTTATTTTTTAATAGTTTTTTTTAGATCTTTAACTGGTCAATGATAAAGTTATGCAATATCAAGAGAAAACATCCTGAAGGATAATTAAGCCTACGGAATAGTATAAAAGACGGTATTAATTCTTCTATTCAAATATATATATTTTTTTGCTTTTTTATTCCTCAATTTATCCCCTATCAATATATACTAGTGTTGTGGAAAGTTATTTATTTCGAAACTGAGCAGCGAACTTCTTTAAAACAATCTTGGTGAAAGAAACGAAAACGAAATATGCTAATTCTAAATTCCGGAAAAATACGAGAGGTTTTATGATCGAAATAGATTCAGAGGGTCTTAGAATATGCATGTAACATACTGTTTAAACAAAGTTTATAATTCAACATGGTTAAAACTAGAAATTTATAGCTAACC
This sequence comes from Mytilus galloprovincialis, assembly GCF_965363235.1. Taxonomy (NCBI): domain Eukaryota; kingdom Metazoa; phylum Mollusca; class Bivalvia; order Mytilida; family Mytilidae; genus Mytilus; species Mytilus galloprovincialis. Next base: position 16,133,056 of record NC_134842.1, read on the forward strand.
TTAATAAAAAAAAAACAGCATAAAACTTACGGTTCACTGATGAGTCTTAGAACATTCAATTCAGCAATAGCACTAGCATCCTTAACGGCTTGTCTTTGTTGATCATTGAAATATGCTGGTACAGTTATTACAGCGTCTTTGATGGTACCATGTAAGTATTTTTCTGCTAATTGCTTCATTTGAACAAGAAACATCGCACTTATTTCCTCCGGAGAAAATTGTATTGTTTTGTTACGCAGATTTACTTGAACATATGGTTTGTTATTTACATTAACAAGATCATATGGAACTGATGCCAATAGGTTTTGAACAAAATTGTCATTCCAAGTTCTACCTAATAATCTTTTTATATTATAAATTTTGTTTTTAGAATTATGGCCAGTTTTCAGGTTGGCAAGTTCTCCTATTATACAGTCACCTGTTTCAGTGAATAGTACATATGTTGGAGTCATTCTATTTCCATACTCATTTGGTATTATTTCAACTGTGCCATAGCGAAAAATTCCGACGCTGAAATTAAAAACATATTTCTTTCTTGATGATTAAACTAAACTTTTAGATGATTATCAACCCCAATTATGTTCAAATACTATTTATGAAAATCGCCAATGCATCTTTATCACTTAGATTAAATATCATTTTGCTGTAACAGCAATAATACATCATAGGACAATTCTTTGTATTGGCGAATTGAGTTTTGCTTTTATATTAAAACCACATTGTCGCTAGCAGAGATGAAACTGCCACTGTTCGGGACAGTAACATTTACCTCTAGCTTTGATAGTGTTCGTGTGGGATATTGTTATCAATGTAGTGTTGTGGACTATTTATTGTTATTTCGTCGACTCTTTTTTTGGCTATGTTTCTGTCTATTTTTCTTTAACTTATGGTTAATGATTACTAGATCCTCAATGTTCTTCAACTTCGTACACTATTAAACACTTTTAAAGTTTTAAATTTTACTGGTAATACATATGTTTACTGCACGCGCATCTGACAAGTTTGGTATGTATGCTAATTTTTCTTCTTTCTTTGCCAATAATTTGTAAGATCTTAATAAGGAAACGTGAGCTCTAAAGTATTTAGTGTGAAAAATCTATGATTACAACTAGAAAAAGTAATGTGATTACGTGGCGTTGAATAAGTAAACCACTAAATTGATTTTATTAAATATGGAATTTTTATCATGTCGAGTTTTCAATTGTCAACACGACATAATTTTGTCCTTAAGGAATGCCTGTAACATTTTTTCTGTCTATTCAAAATAACATAAAAAATGTGGTGCACACTGAATAACGCCCGTTGATGACGTCACAGTCAAATGACTAAAGTATGTCTATGAGCTGATAGACAAAACACTGTCAGCCAATCAGAAGACGCGTTACATCCAAAATTAATTATTTATACATAATATTATCAACATGCACTATTATATTTCTTCGTAAACTTTGAATAAAATATCATAAATCTTAAATGAGCATGGCTTAACAGGAAAACAATAACCTCGAAAAAAGGACAGTCAACTGAAATTGAATATCTAAAGTATATGATATTTACCTTACAAAAGAAGTTCCAAAGTCAATTCCAATCACCTCATTTGACTCCACATAACTAGTTTTCGAAGTAGATAAACCTATTATGCTCAATGAAATTATCAATTCAATTTTCATCTGTAAAGATAAAAAGTGGGGTTTACAATTTATATAAAATAATAAATTCCTTAATTTTATAAAACATGCGTGTTATCATGGTTAAAGTGAATTGATATAATTATTTTATTTAAAGAATGACTGTAAAATTTTTCCTGTCTATGAAGAAATAAGATAAAAAAAAAAATTGGGGCACACTGAATAACGCGCGTAGCGGGTTATTTAACAGTGTACACCACATTTTTTATGTCATTTTGTTTCACTCCGTAACATAGTTTCTCTTTTAGATTCATTTGGTCAGATACATTTTGTCAACAGTAGAACATCATTGAGGTGCCCATTGTAGAAACACTAAATACGATAGATCGAACTATGAAAAAAAGTTAAACACAAAATTACGGAGCTCCTTGGAAAATTAAAACGGAAAGTCCCTCATCAAATGACAAAATCAAATTCTCAAACACATCAATCGAGTCGATAAATAAAGGCAACAGTAGTATACCGCTGTTCGAAATTCATTAATCCATTGACAAAAAACAAATTCGGGTTAGAAACTAAAACCAAGGGAAACACATCAAATATAAAAGGAGAACTACGACACAACAGAAACACAACATTTAAATGTAATACACACAGAAACGAACAATAAATATAACAATGGCCATTTTCCTGACTTGGTACAGGATATTTCAAATAAACAATGGTGAGTTAAATCTGGTTTTGTGGCATGCAAAATCTCCCGCTTTTATGGCAATATTAGATTTAACATTAAAATGACAACATTACATGACTGGACTACAATACAAATAACTGGGAGACCATATAAAACAAAGAAACACGCAAGTAATAGCTTACAAAAGGTGCCAGATATAAAATTTAATACATAAAGGCATCAGTAGTATACCGCTGTTCAAAGCTCGTAAATCGATGGACAAAACACAAAATCGGGTAACAAACTAAAACTGAGGAAACGCATTAAATATAAGAGGAGAACAACGACACAACATACAGAAACGGACTAAGCATTAGACAACATCCGACGAGAATAACAATGTAACACACATAGAAACGAACTATAATATAACAATGGCCATTTTCCTGACTTGGTACAGGACATTTTTAAAGATAAAAATGGTGGGTTGAACCTGGTTTTGTGTCATGCCAAACCTCACTCTTTAATGACACTGTTAAATATAACATTAAAATAACAACATAATATTATAGGACTACAAAACAAATAAATAGGAGAACATATTAATACGCCAGACGCGGGTTTCGTCCACACAAGACTAACCAGTGACGCTCAGATGAAAAAAGTTCGACAGCCAAAACAAGTACAAAGTTGAAGAGCATTGAGGACCAAAAGTTCCTAACAGTTGTGCTTAATACGGCTAGGGTTTTTTGCCTGGAATAAGAACATCCTTAAGTTATTATTTAGAATAGTACATACTTTTGCAAACAATATTTTTTTATAAAATGGCTATATAATAGAAATACAAAACCGAAATGGTAACTTACTACTGAATAAAAACGGATACATAAAACAACCCAAACCAGCACATATAAAATTCACATTTGAATTTCAAAAAATATTCCCAAAAAAATGACAGAATATTCCTTATTTGGTACAAACATTTTCTTAAGTAGAAAATGATGGATTAAACCTAGTTTTATAGCTATCTAAATATTTCACTTTTATAACAGTAGCATCAAATTCCATTATATTGACAACGATGTGTAAATAAAACAAACATACATAATCTATAAAAGCATACAAATATGTAACAAAGAACTTTCCGTTTTCATTTTTCTCGGAGTTCAGTACTTTTCTGATTTTTTTAAAGGATACACAAACCGTCATCAGTAAGTCTTGAAGGCTTTTGGCCCTTAGATCCCAATAAAAGTGGATACAAAAAGACAAAATCTTTTGTCATTTGAAAATGTAAATTATATAAGATGTTGGTTTCTATCTGCAATGTGCCAAACGAGATTGAATATCAGTTTAAAAAATGGATAGCCATTACTGTTTTATAGTGTAAATATTTAATGTGTTTTGTTGCTTTGTCCTTAAGTCTGTCGAGTCTTCCTTTATGTGGTGTGTAAGTGATTTTATTTCGTGACACTGCATCTCTGTGCTATGTCAAATTAGTTATTTGTTTTGTCAAACAAGTCAATAATATGATATTGATAGTCTTTCGTATGTGCAATCACTACAAATGTCCAAAGTCTGAAAAGACCATTTTTTGTTTCAATTTGTATCAACAATTACTCGAAAATCTCCAAAAGTATGACTTGTGTCTTTATATTTCTACAATTTCTTATTTACATTAAATTTGTATGAAATTTACTGACAAAATCTCGATATATTGAATATTGTCTTAAAATTTCTTGACAATTCCGGACATTCGAATGCTGTATTAAAATATCTCCACATGTTCCCGACATATTTTTTTCTCAGTATGGCTTGACATGTTCTGAAAATTTGAATTGTGTCTTTAATTTACTTGACAATTCTGAGTTTTTCATATTATGACCAATACACATGACATACTTATCTTTATTTCTCTTTAATGAATAAACCGTTATTTCAAGTTACACTTTTTCAACAAAAACAAACGTTAGGCATGTAAATATTCTTATAATTAAAAATGTAGATACTTAAAGATATTTTCATAAATACGACTATGGGTATGAAATTTAAAATATTTTAATCAAATACAAATGTGAATTAGTTGATATAAACCAATCTAAATGTGGGTTTGTAAATAATTAGAAATATTGATTTATAAATTTTATAAATAATTGCTAAATGATTGCAATAAAAATCGATCATACTGTAGACATAGGGGGAAGGTTGAGATCTAAAAAACAAGTTTAACCCGACCGAATTATTGAGGCTGTCCCGAGCCTTGGGCCTTTGTTAGTCTTGTGTAAGTTTCAATCTTAGTTTATTGTAAATATTTCGGGGTTAAGTATGAGGTCCATTATCACTGAACTAGTATACATTTTTGTTTAGGGGCAGCTGACACACGCCTCTGGGCCATAAGTAGCTTTCGACTGTTGTCTGCTCTTTGGTCGGGTTTTTGTCTCTTTGACACATCCCCCAATTCCATTCTCAATTGTATAATTCATTTTTCGTGTATAATACTCAATATTAATGTTGTTATGTTTGTTATTTTTGTTATATATGTTATATTTGTTATTCTCATCGGATTTTGTCTAATGCTTAGTCTGTTTCTGTGTGTGTTACATTTTAATGTTGTGTCGTTGTTCTCTTATATTTAATGCGTTTCCCTCAGTTTTAGTTTGTTACCCCGATTTTGTTTTTTGTCCATAGATTTACGAGTTTTGAACAGCAATATACTACTGTTGCCTTGATTTGTAGATAAACAATGTTTACACTGTCAGGAATGTGTCTATACACAATTCAGGCGATATTTATACTGTTGAGATAGTGTCAAGACACCTTTAAGACAGTCAACAATGTGTTTAGATGTATTCAGAAAACTTTAAGACAGTCCAGAATGTCTCAAAACATATTCAGACATTATTGAAAATGTCAAGAATGTGTCAAGACATATTCAGACATCATTAAGAATGTCAAAAATATGTTAAGACTGATCGAGACAACTTTAAGACAGTCAAGAATTGGTGAAAACTAATCAAGACACTTATTAGATGATAATGAAAGTGCTAAGCACTGTTTAGACAATGTAAGTACTGTCAAGACATATGTTAAGAAAAATCAAGATCTTTATAAGACAAATTCAGACATTGTCAAGATTTTTTTCTTAAATATTTCAGACAAAGAAAGAAAGTCGAGTAATAATTCATGCATATTCAGACAACAATTGGTCTTTTCAGACTTTTGTAGTGAATATGCCTAACATTTGTTGTAAGTTCTATATATTCTGTGAATACCTCTAAACTTTATGAACAACCACGTGAACGTTCTTTCACATTGCCTCTATGGTGTGTCTATTCTTTTTAAAGTCAGTCAGTAAATAATTACGTCCTGTCTCAAATTGAATTGTTGGGTTCAGTTTCTAAACAATTTGTTTTGCGACATCTTAGCTCCATGCAAACCTTGTTATACTGTATTTTAATTATTTTATCATGTTTATGTTGTGTTTCTACATGTATATTTTCTGTGAAAAATATATATAATGGGATAGCTTATATACGTTTTGCCAAACAGTTGATACTATCTGTTTACATTCAAGATTATAAAATGCATATTCAATGACAAAAAAAATCTTTGATGAAGTGAAAATTATTACCTTTTAACATATATACACCACAATGAGGAGGATTGCGTTTATTCTATCTATACATGTGAATCCAAATCATATTGCAAATACATATTATTAAATTAAACATATCAGGGGAAATTTCCTTTCGTAATGATTATTTATAAATATTTGTTGATCATCAATAAATATTTATCAATTCATGATTCAATCTCATGTTTAATAGTTTTGATAAACTAAACGATGAATAATATCGTCTCGTGTTACATCACGCCTGAAATTAACAATTATAACACATTTTTATATTATATAATATAAGTTGTGAAAGAGAGGACCGAAAGATATTAGAGGGGCAGTCAAACTCACAGATCGAAAATGGACTGAAAACGCCATGGCTAACAAAGAAAAAACAAACAGACAAATAATAGTACACAAGACACAACATAGAAAACTAAAAACTAAGCAACACAGACCCCACCAAAAAATGATCTCAGGTGCTCCAGAAGGGTAAGTATATGCTCCATATGTGGCACCCGTCGTGTTGTTCGTGCGAATTGCGAATATTGTAGCCAGCATTTTTATTAAATCATTATATTAGAGAGTTGATACATATATTTATTCATTATTAATATAGTGCACTGAAAGAATAGTAAAACGGTGATTATTTTAATAAGATACGGCAAAAAATACTCCAATGGAAAATAAATTTAATTTTAGACTAGTTGTCAAAGAGAAGCATTGTGCACTTTTTAAAATTGGAGTTTTTGTTATTTAAAATTGGGAATCCACGAGGCAAAAAAAGTTTACCTGTTTTTCACAAGAAATCAGGGGTGGTGTTCTCGAAGCTATCTTAGGATTAGGACGTGTCCTAAGACTATCTTACGACAAGTCTTTGTCCTAAGTCGTGTTCTCGAAGCTCTCTTAACTTAGGATATATCACATTTTTCGTCCCAACTTTAGGACACCTAATTAGGTGTCTTAAGATCATCATATCTTCATCCTAACTTTTTGCATGCTTTTTTCTCAATTTTTTACGTGAAGATGAACATGAAATGAAACGCACCATCAGTTATTAACTCGTATACAGAAATTGTGCATGATTTTAAACTTTGAACTTCGTGTTTTACGATACGATGACACTACGAATTCAATATTCTCATTTCAAAACAAATTGTTTTCCAGTTTAAATCACGATCCTTTTTGATATTATTTTATAATTACATTTGAAATCATGCATTTAATTAAATACATGTTATTACAAAATTGCGTAAACAATTTTATCATATGGTTTCGTCTTAATAAATGTTTTGTCAAACAACTACTTTAACTATTTAGAATTTCACAAATAGGATATGTTTAGGACGTCTTAACATAAGATGTGTCTGAGATAGCTTCGAGACACAACTTAAGAGTGTCCTAAGTCGATCCTAAGTCCATCCTAAAATTGGTCTTATCTATGACTTAGGACGAATCTTAGGATACTTTCGAGAACACCACCCCAGATGTTTGATGTGTAACACCAGACGCAAGTTTCTTCTACAGAAGACGCATCATTGTCGTTCAAATCAAAACTTGTAAAAACAAAACAAAAGCGCAAAGTAAATGATTGAATATATATAGTGAAACGTAATATAAATTTAACCAAACGATCAGGACAATTCCAATACAAAAGTCCATAAAAGCTGACAAAACCAAACGCTCTAATTTATTTTAAACACGAGGACTTAAAACAAAAATCATACTCCTGACTGACAGTGATTTTCCGACATAAATGATGTGATAGTTTGATACAACTACCTCTTTTATGACAGTTGTATTTGGTAACACGTTTCAAAATTTTTTGTCCTCAATGCTCTTCAACTTTATACTTTATTTGTCCTCTTTTAACCCTTTTTTATTCGAGCGTCACCGATGCGTCTTTTGTAGACGAAATATGCGCCTGGCATCATCCTGGGAGGTGTTCTCGAAGCTATCTTAGGATAAGGAAATGTCACATATTTCGTCCTAACATTAGGTCAACTAATTAGGTGTCTTAAGATTATCATATCTTTATCCTAACTTAGTTCATTTTTTTTCTAATTTTTTTATGTGAAGATGAACATAAAATGAAACACACCATCAGTTATTAACTCGTATATAAATTGTGCATGATTTTAAGCTTTAAACATCGTATTTTACGATACGATGACACTACGAATTCAATATTCTCATTTAAAAAAAAATAGTTTTCCAGTTTAAATCACATTCCTTTTTATTAGCATTTCATATTTTCCATTGTAAGTCATGCATTTGATTAAATACAAGTATTTATAAAATTTCGTAAACAATTTTATTAATCGGTTTTATCTTTAATACATGTTTTATCAAACTATTACTTTGACTATTTAAAATTTCGCACATAGGATATGTTTAGGACGTCCTAACATAAGTTGCGTCTGAGATAGCTTCGAGACACAACTTAAGAGTGTCCTTAGACTCCTAAGTCTATCCTAAATTTGGTCTTATCTATGACTTAGGACGAATCTTAGGATACTTTCGAGAACACAACCCCAGGTATGGATGTTGACTTTATTGTGTGTTGCTCCCTAATATTGACAATATACTATAAAAACCCATGTAAAAAAACATCAAATAAACGACAATAGAAGTGTTCAAGCAGCCAAAATGATGTTAAATAAATATTAAAATTTGAAATCTAAATTACCATAACATTATATTAAACAAACACGCCAACAAAAACATTTTTGCCGATATACTTAATACCCTAGTACACTTTTAGTAAAACATGAAGACAAATACACTCTCCCAATTAGGTACAAATGAATAACCTTGTTTAATAAAACGATATAGATATATATTTTGTTCCAACCAACGTTATGACTATCATTTGAACTTTACAAATCAAATAAAAAAAATGTTAAGATAAAAAATATTTAAATTATTAAAAAACAATATCAAACAACAACTTACATTAAAAGTGAAAGTGTTACTTTTCAATATATGTACACCCGAATGAGTACTTCTGTATTGCGTTTATTCTATTTATAAATTTAGATCAAAAACATATTGCAAATATAAATTAAATTGGCCACGAAGGAATTTCCATTCATACTGTACCATATATATATATTTATATATTTAGTTTCCTAATTATCCATGATTATCAAAAGTATGTAAATCTTTTGGAGAAAAACGTAGTGAATTAAAAGAATTTAAAATCATTTTGTACTTTAAGTTTTTGTTATATATAATTATTTATAGATTCTCAGTTAATATTTTTAATTCATGATTTCCCTTCATGGGTTATCAATCATGATAAAAAAAAACGTTGATTAAAGTCGTGTCTTGTGAAATCACGCCTTATATAATATAAGTTGTGAATATTGCATCCAGCATTTGTTTTTAAATCAATATAGAGAAATGAGACATACAAATATCTACACAGATCTACACTCCTGATATAGTGCAGTGAAGGAATATTAAAACGGCAAATATCAAATATAAAAATACTCTAATAGAAATTAGATTACTTTAATTTCTAACTTTTTATCAAAAATTGTATTCCTGGTGCATGTTTTATTAAATTAAATGTTTTGTTAGCAAAACTTATTTAAAATGTGGAATCCATGAGGCATGTAATTCTGACCAATTATTCACATATCGTTGGCAAATATATTGCTTTCGTATTGGATTCAAATATCAAATAAAAAAAAAATTATTCACAAAGCGCTTAATCTAAAAATATAAATCTTTTGTTAAATACATAATATGTAGATGAAAGCAATGAGCCTTGTGACATTTTGTCTATTCAGTGGATTTTAATACTATATAGAATATAACACTGATTGATTAATTGTGAAGTTAGTTATACAATGTGATTATTCATTAAATAGTCTTTTCAGTGACACAGTATTTATTTATAAATGGTACCATAAAAGTACTTAACATTTCTCTCAAAATATGCACTTTTCAATCACCGTCTTATTTATTTCATGAAACTTTATTGGTTTTGAACTTAGGGGTGAACCATATGTTCTACACATATTAATAGCTATTATCGATTGATTTTACTTGTATTGGTTCAATGTTCGAGGTTCTTTGTATAATATATTTTTTTTTGTATTTTGAGGCTGTTATGAAAGTATGTTATCCATTTAAGAGGCAAATCAATATTTTCTTGTAAGCTATTTTAAGAAACTGAGATCTTACAAAATTCACAACAAATGACGACACTTGTAAATCTTTTGACACTTAGCCGTATTTCTGCAAAGCAGCTGCAACCATGTTTAACCCTAGAAAAATATCTTCAATAAACATGATAAATATAATAAAGTGCCGTAGCATCATAAGCCTCAGAACGATTGGATTGTTTTGATTCTAGGCCAGGATAGTTATAATCTTTTATATTTGATTTATTTAAATTAAGATCCTTCCAAAAAGCCACATCAATTATTTGTTTGAGTACAGACAGTAACTTCATATGTTATTAATGTTTTACTTGGTCTACATAGAGAAAAAATGGATCGACACAACATATACTGTAAATAAATGATGGCAACGTCTTAGCAATCGTCCTGGGGAGCTGAATATTCTCATTTGTTCCAATAGTTATCAAAAGTACCAGGATTATAATCTAATACGCCAGACGTGCGTTTCGTCTACTTAAGACTCATCAGGGACGCTCAGATCAAAATAGTTGTAAAGCCAAACACGTACACAGTTGAAGAGCATTAAAGACCAAAGTGCTACTTATATGCAAGATTACATTGTGTACTGTTGGCAACATAGGGAGATAAAGTTTGATTATTTTAAAAGTGGTAAACAGAAAGTAATTCAAGAGCAACATGCATAATATGAGAGTTTTCAAATGAAAAATGTATCATGCCAATCCGTGTAGTTTGAAAAATGTTTAACATTGTATACCAAGACATCAGACATGCAGACATTGAATCGAATACACGGCATACAGTTTAAAAATGAGCTTTGCAGTCAACACCTTCTGGCTTAAGTAGAAGTATATCATAGACAATATCCCCAGAGAGATAGTATATGCCAGTTTATTCTTTAGTTTTCTATGTTGTGTCATGTGTACAATTGTTTGTCTGTTTGTCTTTTTCATTTTTAGCCATGGCGTTGTCAGTATATTTTCGATTTATGAGTTTGACTGTCCCTCTGGTATCTTTCGTCCCTCTTTTACGTCTACTACTATATCACTCGGACTTAAACCCGATAGACCTCAGGTAGAATTAATAAAGCAAAGTGTCGAAATGTACGTACCCACAGAATAGAAGACGTTTTGAAACTTGCACCTAAGGCAGGAGCAGAAATAAATAACTGTTTCTGGATGAAAACTAGTAGTCATTTTGCATTCATTGTAGAATACAGACAAGGATACATTGTAGTACGTCGATAGCTTTTTTTAATCACTGATCTGATAGACATCAGTGGCAGTGACAGTGATGACAATGTAAAACTTACTTTCATGTTTACGGGGGCTCGCGGGTCTAAATCAATTTTTTTATTTAATATAGGATTTTTCCATATTTATCTATAAATGAACTTTATCTTATACTTAATAGAAAAATGAAATAAAAAAATGGGGTCACCGTTCCTTTACGCTCACAATCTGCCTCCGAAAGAAGCATATCTTTTTGTTAATGTCCTTTTTTTCTGTTGAACTAATAGGAGAAATAGCGGTAATATCGAAATAAAAAAAGAACGAAATTACAGAAATCGCCTAAATTTTACAATTATTTAGTTTATATACAGCTTATTCAAAAAAACAATAAAACATATAGGTCACCGATGAGTTAAAAAAGATATTTCAATTTTAATGCCAAAAAAAAGACATTTTTGCACCAAAGGGAGATAATTTGAAGCTTTTTCTATGGTCTATACATTTTAAAAGTCACCTGGGGCCAACACGAATTGATTTTTTGAAAGGATTCTTGTACCTTATGATGAAGTAACAACTACTAAAGGTAATTAAAAAAAATATTGTTTATTTTTTTCTGAAAATCTTATACCCGCGAGCCTCCTTAAATGTATATCTAGGTTTAGTATGTTTTCGAAATACTTTAGAAAACAGAACCAGAAAAGACAATGAATTAATAGATGGTGAAAATATGTAACAACTAAAAACAAAGAGAGACAGTAAACCCATCCCACTTCACCCACCCATTTTCAAAGATAATAAATACAAAGAATATATAAAAAAGGAATGACAATATTTAAACACATGGTTTAGAACAGAAGTTCTTTAGACAATTCTGTTTCTGATTTGTGTTTGTTTTTTGTTGCTATAACTTTTAACTAGATTTTCTTTTGTTACATTTGTTATGCATCAAAGCCTTTCAGAATAATGTTGAAAGATAATTCTTTCGCTGTTCAATAAAAAGAAATAAATAAGGTCGAAGTACAATTTGCAACGTATCACCCACTCATCCTAACAAAAGAAAGAAAAACTATTACAGTATGATATCAAAATAGTATGCTATCTCTCCACAGTAACAATGTGTACATGTTTTTAAACTTCGTTTTACCAGAAAATGAACAGCTGTGTCTCACTATTTACTTGTAGTGTTTTATCATTTTTAACCAATCAATGAACATAACTGGACACTTCAATGATGAGTTTATCCCAAAACATCTGTCTTTAGCATGTGCTAGTCATGGTTTATTTTGACATGGGTTGTATTTTTCACTGCACTTTGAAGAAAATAACAAAACCACTCTACTAACAATGTTTCCTTACAACAATTTCATGAAGCCGTTGAGTGAAAGGTATTTAAAAAAACCCAGATTCAACTGTACTTGTGTCCTTTCCATCCCCTAAAAGGTAGCAGATCTTACTTGTACAGGTCTATAACTATGATTATGAACCAAAGAAACATGTTTCTACCAATGGGAAGGTCGACTTTCTATTTTTATCAAAGCATGGAAGTCGACCTCCCCATTAATAGAAACAATTGCCTGTGCTTAGAACAGTTGAACACGAAATAAAGGGGGTGGTGCAAAACCATTCTTAAGATATACATGTCATAATATTACAATGTTGAGTAACCACATAAATGTAGTTTTTTTTTAAGATTGCTGACTAGCAATGGTGAAAGGTTTGTATATTTTCTTTAGTGTCTATACTATAGTCAAGACTTGAGTTGGTGTATGGTTTTATGTCTTATAAATACACCTGCCCCGCACTTCTTGATACAATGTATCTTACTTGATTTCCTTCTGTGTGGTCTAGGGAAAAGGGGACGAGTGTTTAAAAAAAAACATATTTACTAGGGGAAGTGCTGCTCAAGTTTAAACTTGCCATTTCAGAGCATGACTATAGTTATCACAGAGATGATGCAGTGCTTGTACATTTGTCTACCCAGACAAAAATTACAGCAAATGATAGCAGGCTACTGGAACAGGAAAATTCCAGACTCAAACTTACCCCGGAAGATAAAGAGAGCTTGTCCTGAGGAATTTTGGTAAAACAAGTTACAAGAGATGACAAACATGTGAAGTTATACACCGGTGTTCAAAATTTCGTTATTTTAATGGGTATTTTTCACCTTCTCATGACCAAATGTTCCAAGTTAACGTACATGTACTGGTCTGGCAATGGAAGTGTTGATGCCAAAAACCACCAAACTGAAAATAAATTAAGCCATGACCACGAAGGAAATTGACAGATTTTCAGCAATTTATACTTACTTTAGTACGTTTTCGACTTGGTCTACTAGAGCTGATATTTTTGGAATCTTAAAGACCCGTGTTTCACAGATATTTACAACAAGGGTAACATTTATGTCAGGTTTGTTTGGAAAACTAATAAAATGTCAATCAAAGCAACAAGTAAGAAAACATGTCACATTCACATTCATTCAAAATGTTATTCTAAAAAAAAGAGCTATTATTGACTGTACTGAATTGTTTCCAACATCCAAAATCTCCTACAGCACAGGTTTAAACATACAACACTTATAAATCAAAAAATACTGGTAAATGTCTTTTTGGGGTCTCACCTTCTGGAACTTTCAATTTTGTTCAGATGTTGATGGCGGAAATGTATCCGATCGTTTCATAACTGAAAAGTCTGATTTTATGGATTATATTGAAGAGGGAGATGACATTATGGTAGATCGAGGCTTCACAATGAGAGATTTATTAACAGGTAAAAAGCAACATTAAATATGCCATCTTGTACCCGGATGTGTGTTTGGGGACAAAAGAAATTGGGACTAAATGTGAATGTGATTAAACAAACTCGCTCTTTAACTAAGTTAAGAATTCATGTTGAAAGAGCCATTCAAAAACTTAAGCTAATCAAACTAAAACAAAATACTGTAACATGGTCTCTGAAACCATTAACTAATCAAGTGGTCAACTTTTCAGTATTTTAAAGCAATTTGATGCCAAAATTAGTTAGGCGGTCAAATGTATACTTAGAGAAGTGACACAGCTACGGATATTACCTGAAAAAATATACAATGTACTTTTAAAACAGTTTTAAAAATAATACTTATAAAAAAAAAAATCATGAATGCAGGCCGGTTACTGTTGTAATTTGAAATAATTTTCTTAAATTGTCCAATATAAATTTCTATTAATGAAATTTAGTCTCGCTATTTTATTTTTTTTAACATCAATAAAACAATAATATAACACAATAAATTTTTAAAAACCCACAAATAAGAGTAGGCACAATTTTAATTTTTACATGTACATTAACTGTTTCTGTAATTTAACTTATAACACAGTTTACTGAACATTTATGAAATAACTCATGGAAGCCATGGATTTGTTGAAAATTTACACATAGCCTGCACCGTGATATTCGTTAATTTTATCCCTCGCTAGAGCTCAGGATAAAATTCGAATAATGCGGCCTAGGCTATGTGTAAATTTTCAACAAATCTATGACTTACATGAATTATTTCTTCAAACAAAGCAGGAAATTGAATCTGAGAGACTTGAAAAATCATAAACGGCGCGAGAATTTAAGGCAAAAATCTCCTGCTATGCATGCATTTCTTGTCTAGCAAATTCACGCCCACTTGAAATGTCACAATTAGTGCGGTGACTGAAGGCAGATTTTTTTTAATTTAATCTCCCCACCGAACACACACCTATATATTATATCATTGGAAAGAGGAAATCGTGTACTATAATAATATGCCTGTCGTCAAGACTTGATATGGTCACATATGTTTTTAATTGAGGTCAAAGGTCATATGTAAAAATCTTTGAAAATTTAGTAGGGTTTCAATTTTGACAACTTTTTATATTTCTAAACTCTACCTAAATACAAATGATACTGTTTAAGCTTTAGTAATGTTTGTTATTATACATAAACCTTAATCATTGAGATTTTTTTATCAAACAAATTCATAAAACGACGTTTTATAAACAAAACTTCAAAAATCAAGTTTTCAACCTATAAAATGTTTAGAGCACCTTAACCTTATGACAAATTTCGATTTCAGGTAAACATCAAGTGTCATGCAGGACAATACTTTAAAATTATTTTTTAAACCATCATATTGGGTGAGGTATCAAACCAAAGCAATAGAACACTACAGTCAAATATGACCTCAAATTGAATTTGCGGATACTTCAGTTTTTTTTATAGACTACTCTTTGCTTTTGGTTTTTTTCACAATTATTACTGCTTCCATAATATCATCTGTTGTTGTGTATCTTACTCTGGTTAAAATCTATTACATTATAGGTTTTGTACCTATATATCCCCCCTTATTTCCCTTGCAACGTACCACAAACTTCAAAAGTATTCCATATAAAAAAGAAGATGTGATATGATTGAAAAAATGAGACATAAATTAACTTACAATTATAGGTCCCGTACGGGCTTTAACAATGAGTAAAATTCATACTGCATAGTCTTCAATTCCCGAAATAAATAATGTAAAACAAACGAAAAATCTAACATTAATCGGGCCGATAAATGTACACAATAAATAAGAAACAAATAAAAACAAACGACAAACACTGCATTACCATCTCGTGACTTGAAACTGACACATACAGAATGTGGCCGGGTTAAACTTTTTTAAGGGCGCACCAACACTCCCCTAACCTGGGTGTACCAGTGCAACAAGCTTTATACCAAATCAACCGTTATCTTCATCATCTTCATTTTCATCAACCGTCACAAGACATGTTTTGATATTTCTACTCATTTCACTCATAGCCACATGAAAGGTTCTGCTCAAAGCAAACACGTTATTTTGAGTTTTTCTTTACAAGTATAGACAAGGTATTGTAGGAAGTCCGAAGACATTTGTTCCTAAAAAAATACCAGCTTCAAACCATCCCTATCAATTCATCCAAATTTAACAGAGATCTAAAAGGGGGTTTAGGAAGGTGTAATGACATCCATATGCGTGTCTGCAAAGATGCTGAGGAAACATTATACGAGATGTACAAACTATCTTGAATTCGCTCAATTTCATGGTTGGCAATACATTAGATAGCGTCGCACTTTACTTTAAGAAGCATACAGTCCATTAGCATTCAATTTTTCAACAAGGTGTTTTGAACTAAACTCATGGTACATTTGTAAAGCCAATCCTAAATAAAAAAAAGAGTAAAACAAAGTTGGCCACACACACGATTGACTTAACAATTTCTTAGCATTTACGCATTTTCTCTTGTGCCATTTCCTGAGAATAGTCTTGGCTGTATGCAGTTTAAGTGAGTAAATATAAAATGAATTGCAATAAATACGAAGGCATTGACTGAATTGAAGAAGGAAGAGACAATTCATCCGAAGTTGGGTATTCTTCTTTAGAGGTTCGATGTCTTTTCTAAGTATACTTGCAGCGGAATGAAATATCTGTCCGTAATTTGTGTCTATTACCGTTGACATTGCGATTTTGAGGTCAGTTTTCAATTGCCTAGCAGCTGATATTGCATCTCAAATAGTTATTTTGCTACTATATATTATGTTATATTTGCCTTGAACTTGTTGTTTGACAACTGAATTTCTATAGAAATCAATAAGTTTAGACCGCAGGTTACAAGTAGAATATTTTAAATTAGAGTCAGTCGGAAGAAAAGATCTATATTTATCAAGTAACGGTGTCACGAGGAATGACCATTAAATAGTTGTCACTAGCCAAAATAAAATCAATAAAAGCAGTATCGTGATCTGAGATATCTGCTTCCACGAGTTTGGATTTTTTTGGGGTCTTTTTTTCGTTTTTAGCAAATGATTTGTAATGCAACCAAAATGACAGAGTGCTTGAAGTTTAAAAGATGGACGGAAAAAACTATTTCAATTTTAACTTTATCTGACACGGATAAAACATTCTTCATATGCTCATCTGATTTTTTAGTTAGTTTTTTGGATATTTCTAAAATGTTTTGTTGCACCAAAATGTACAGGCGCTCCAGTCGAAGGACTGCATTCTAGAACGCATACAAATACTCGAAACTGAGGGACAACAGTCCGATAATTGTATGTCGTCATCAAATATCAGATAAGAAGCTTCCTCGCTCTAAAAGGGGGCACAAATATGTTAACTTGTGTAACTTTTGTAGCATGAACGATGGTAAACTGCCTGCATGGAGTTCTATGAATTCACAGCTATCGCATTTCATAGGCACTTGTTTCTGTCAATATGGGGTTTACTGTCCATACCCGTACGGAAAATCACAAGGGTGATTTTTCGTACGGGTATGGATAGTTAACCCATATTGACAGAAACAAGTGCCTTTTCATGAAACATCTTGATGTTCACCTCATCCAATCTTTTATTCGATGCAGATACAAAAATCGACTTCCCTATATGGTTAAATTGACTCAAAATTCCAGTCGAGTTTGTTTTTTATTTTGCATATTAAGCACTGCATAAAATTGAACGACTTTTTTCTTTTCTTTGGACTTATTGGAGCAAGTTTCAACGGACTTCAAATATCACGGAATATTTACTGAAACTATCCGTCAATTATTTCGAATTTACAATAAGACTTTTCTGTATATTTGATGTTTTATAACAAAAAACATAGAATATAAACATATACAAACAAAGTATGTGGCATATATGTGCACTTTAATTGAAAATATGTGTATATAATAGCGAAAAAGGTAGTAATTCCATATATCAATTGAGAGCAAATTATTGACTAATACACAAAATGTGACGGAAGGCGAGTGATTAAGTTCCGTGTTGAAATTGAAGTTTTTAGTACATTCTTTTTCCATTGATTTCTTAAGGTTTTTTTCATATTTTGGTTCCGAAATTTTTATCACTTATTAGTTTTATGAAATACTTTATGCTTAAAATATAATGGGATAATTTGTATTACTACTATGAAGAAGAAACTAAAGTTTGTGTCTGAATTTGCAATTAAAATTACCTCAACTTTAAACAGTCCAAACTTCGCAAATTTTATAGATTAGAAGAAAATAAAATACTAATTAGAATATTTTGACATATAAAAATGGCTTCAGGAAAAACTATTTCAATTAAATGTGAGAAAACATAAACAAATTTTTCATTTTCAAATAGGGGGGTTGAAACTTTCCAATATACTACTAGTCATTAAAACAACTTTTTAGAAAAATGTGACCGTACGAAATTCTGACGACAGGGCAAAAACTAAAGAAGACATATTTGTCTTTAATTTAAGACCATTTTTAGCCGTGTGTTATTTGGGGAGATTAAACTCGCGATCTAGACGACTTTTTTTCACTTCTGTCACCGCACTAAATCGAGGAAAAGACACATTCAGTTAAAATTACAGATCTGATTACAGTACTGGTATAACAAAAGTTATATACCTATATGTAGTTATTTTCTTTCGGAACGATAGGTCATTCTTTCGGAGAATCAACCCGGACGATACCATGTTTCAATGAAATATGCTTCAATGTATAAAATAATGACCTGTGTGAGGTCATTATTTTCCTTGAAAGTGCAAACTATAATTTACTTCAACTTTAATTCAATTGATAGTTTAATTGTTGTTGCCAATTTGGGGAAATATTTTTTTTAAAGTTCCATCTTTGATAGGTTTAACAAAAATCGCATTTAACTTTAAAAACAAATAGATATTGAATAGAATTAAATCCAAATTATCTGTCTTTAAAACATCCAATGCCATTCAATAGAACTTTATTCCGAATAGTTCATTCGTTAAACTTTAACTGAAATTTTGGCTAAAAGTAGAGTTTCAATCGCTTGAAGTAATACCTTTTCTGAAACTTTGTACATTAATCAATGAAAACCATATGTCTTTCATCTCATTTTTTTGTAAAATTGCGTCAAAAACTTCATTACATTAATTTCTGGACCGATGGCCGGTCCAGCTATGAAAAACGGGTTGTCAAACAGAAAACAGCCCATAAAGCATGAAAAAAATAATCTCTTATAAACCATCTTTGAAGGCTAAATTAGCACTGAAAATGAACTTTATTACACAATAACTTTCCTATTTGAGAAATCCACCGGGGCAAAAATGCGAAACTAAACTCCTAACTGTGTATTGCTACCTTAACTACATAATATATTCAGTATATATGTAGGAGTCAAATACACGGCGGGTTCCTAATCTATGGCAAATGTGACGTTATAAACGTCAATCAAATCAAATATACGGCAGATTTTTGTTTCTCCAAATCTATGGCAGATTTTTAAATTGCATTATTTTCGGGGGAAAAGACTATAAACGTCACAATTGAAAAACGTTGAATTACATCGTCGCCGCCGCTTACGATAGCTGAACCTATAGACTTGTAGATTGGAACATCCTCTCAGATAAAGATATTTTCCATGACAACTTTTTGTGAGAAGATGTAATCTATTATCCGTAAAGGGGACAACATGTACTCTAACGGCCGAAGCCGGCGATGAAGGAGAGCACCGCAGTTTTTAGTACCAGATATTTTAGAAAAGAATTAATATGAATTATTTTAATGTGTCCGGTATACGCACAGCTGGCAAAGTTTATCAAGTGAAAGATAAAATTACCGGATACCATTTTGATTTAAATCGTCATCAAATAAAACAGATGTATTAACGATGAAATAAATATAATTTGAAAATTCAAACTGTTTATTTTTAGTTATTATTTATAAAAACAAACTGTCTTTTTGTTTGTTGAGGGACTTACTAGTTGGTCGAATGAATTGGTCAAACAGGTATAATGCAGAGATAAGAACATGTATTTTTTTACGGGGCACACCATTTCAATCTTAAAGTCTGTATAAAGGTATATGCATTCATCATTTACGAATTTTTATTGGTTGCCATCACGATTTGGTTTACCATTATGGAAAGAGTATTTCACAAATGTGTATAGAGATGATCCTTTTGCCGTACTTGTTGAAGACAAGTCATTGGTCGTAGACGTACTGCTTTGTTTTCCATTTGCACAATATTTGCCTTAGATTTGAAAACAACAAAAATCCGCCATAGATTAGGAAATTACAAAACTTGCCATTGATTAGGATTGTTAAAATTTGCCATAAATTTGGGATGGCATGACATCACATTTGCCAGATTAGGAATCTGCCATAGATTTGGAACCCACCATATAATTGAGTCTTGCATATATATTGCTTGTGCGATTTTCTCTTATAAGACTTATTGTTGTACACTTGTCATGTTGGGGCCATTTATATCTGGATGTTTGGTGTGATCCACGCGTTCAAGGCCGTACTGAGACCTATAATTTTATACTTGTTCAACATTGTGGCTTGGATGAATGATTGTCTTATTGGCACTCATACCACATGTTCTTATTTCTAGTTATTTTCGGGATTTCCACGACACCGATCAAACATTAGTGCCACACCACGCAAAGCCTTCAATATGTCACATAGCAGTATTAATGCTAACGGTACTATCAGTAATACTAATCCCGATAGTCCAATAGTACGCGCAGACGGACGATTGTCTGATGCACTGGTCAGTTTTCGTATGCTTGCACTTGTTTTCTTTTTATCAACTTTTAGTTCCTTGGACATACTTGCAATGGCTTCTAGCAGTAATGGATCATCTGTAGACAGATAAGATTGAGAATTGTTTCCTGAACATCGTGTTGTATAAACAGTAGATGTGAAATTATAAGTTTCAGTTATGTTGTAAACTTCAGTCTCGTTGTATATGTCAGTAACATTTATGGTGGAAGTAACTATAAAGAGTGTACTGAAATTATCAGTCAATGTTGTTGTTAACTGTGCTACTGCAACACTTGTTATTATCATAGTTTCAGTTACATTAACCGTTTCAGTTACATTGATAAATTCAGTTACATTAATAAATTCAGTTACATTGACAATTTCAGTCATATTGAACACATCGGTTATATTCAGCATTATCATTTTGGTACTATTGTAGATTTTTGTTACATTCAATGTTTCATATATATAACATGGTGTTGCAGAAATGTCCGACCATAATGAGGTGGACTCCGAAATCTCTGGCAGATATGAAATGGTCACATCTATAAGAAAAATAGAAAAAAATTTAGACATGTCACGTTTGAATCTTTCGCCTTATTTTTCAGAACAAATATCTGTATTGATATGAGTGTAAGTCACTGTTTACATAGTTTGACTGAACACGTACAGATATAATGTTTAATACAAATTATTTTTTTTAATTGTTTTTTTTTTTCTCGCCTGTTTTTGTAAACATTATCTTATGTGCTGCGATTTTTTTGTCTTTGTTTATTAAACGGTAAGTAGTACACTTGAAAGTTTACTATGTTTTGGTAGCAATGTGTTGTCAATTATTTATAGATTTTTACATTTTGAAGATTTTAAACCAAAAAAATAGGAAAATGAAACAGTTTTGTAGACTGCTGTTTGCCTTTTCTATTTTGTTCAAGGCATTATTTGTTTATTCCGATTAACATGTGGTGAAACTATTTTCGAAGTACTACTAGTATGCATTATAATCTTTTTTAGATTTTTGAATTTAAATATCAATTGTTCACTTTTGCGTGTCTCATTTGTTAGCAACGCCCTTAATTTTAAACTAACAAAAAGGGGGGAAAGATACCAGTGGGACATTCAAACTCATATATCGCCATAGCTATAAAAGAAAAAGACAAACAGACAAATAATAGTACACAAGACACAACATAGTTAACTAAAGACTAAGCAACACGAAATATATCATCCACTTCTTGTATAGTCACGACGTTCAGTCCGTTAATTAAAGAGGCTCGCGGGTATAAAAAAATCGGCAAAAAATAAAACTTTTTTTTATTACAAATTTCATTTATTACACTATTAGTTATTACTTTATAATATGGTACAAAAATCACCCAGACAAATCGATTTGGTTTGGTCACAGATGACTTTAAAAATGGTTATATCATTGAAAAAGCTCCCAATTATCTCCCTTTGTTGGAAAAATGTCATTTTGTGACGTTTAAATTGAAATATCTTTTTTATCTCATCGGTGACCTATATTTTTTTATTATTGTTTTCAAACAAACTGTACATAAACTTTATAATTGTAAAATTTAAGCGATTTCTGTAACTTAGTTCTTATTTTTATTTAAGGAATGACTGTAATATTTTTTCTGTCTATGAAGAAATAACATAAAAAAAATCGGTGCACACTATTAAATAACCCGATATGCGCTATTCGTTATTTCGAATAGATAGAAAAAATATTACAGTCATTTCTTATAATTTAATTCTAAATTTCATTTTAAACTGTAGAAAACCATGAAAAAACGTTGATGACGTCACGGTCACATGACTAACTTATGTCTATAGACTGCTAACAAAATAACGTCAGCCAATCAGAAGACGCATTACATCCAAAATTAAATTATTCCGATATTATCAGTATTTCTCCTATTAGCTCAACAGAATAAAAGGACATTCACAAAAATGTATGCTTCCTTTGGAGGCAGATTGTTAGTTCAAATGAACGGTGACCCCATATTTTTATTCTATATTTCTATTAGGTATAAGATAAAGTTAAATCATAGAAAGAAATAGCAAAATCATATATCAGAAAAAAAAGTTGATTTAGACCCGCGAGCCCCTTAAAGCGAGCAGAAATAAACATTCAATTTGCATTGCCAATACACATTTACCTGTTACAGGCACAGCTGAACAATTGAGCAATGGCTGAACATCTTTGTTTTGTACTACTATACTAGGCATGTTACTGGTTTGTACATCAACTAAAACATAAATATAATTCCCAATTCTTTGTTTTTCTTTATTTTGATTGATAACTATTAAAACATCTACTTAGTAATTAATCAGGTCAACTAAATAATGGTGATAATCAATTTTCAACTGTTGATTTGTAGTACTGCCACTGGTCAATATTCATACTTATACTTTTTCATTAAAACATATAGAATTTGTGATAGTTGAGATATAATTAAATACCGGATAGCTGATATTTTATGCAATTTGACTATTGCAAACACTGGCCGTCGGGGCATCAAATAACAAAAATGAAAACGACACGTTAAACAATTTCAAGCCTCCGAAGTTCTAAACTAGATTTAGCTTCATCTGGAACGTAATCTTTGTAATCATACCTTTTGATGATGGTATCATTCTGCATTCTTAGTGTTGGATGCAAAGAGAGTACATAAATAAAGGCAACAGTAGTATACCGCTGTTCAAAACTCATAAATCCATGGACAAAAAACAAAATCGGGGTAACAAACTAAAACCGAGGGAAACGCATTAAATATAAGAGGAGAACAACGACATAACACCGAAACGTAACACACACAGAAACGGACCAAGCATCAGACAAAACACCACGAGAATAACAAATATAACATGAAAACCAAATACATGAATTTGGGATAGACAAGTACCGTGTCACGTCTTTCTCAATTTCTCAAAAATAAGAGAAAACACAAACGACTCAACGTTAAAATGCAACACACACAGAAACGAACAATAATATAACAATGGCCATCTTCCTGACTTGGTACAGGACACTTTTAAAGGGGAATAAAAGTGGTGGGTTGAACCTGGTTTTGTGGCATGCCAAACCTCGCACTTTAATGGCAAAGTTAAATATAACATTGAAATGACAACATAATATTACAGGACTACAATACAATAAATTAATAGAACATATCAGACAAAGAAAAACATGACTAATAGATAACAAAAAGCATCAGGTTTAAAATTCAATACGCCAAAAACGCGCCTTGTCCACACAAGACTCACAAGTGACGCCCAGATATAAAAGATCGAAAGTGAAAAAAGTACAAAGTTGTACAACACTGAAGATCAAAAGTTGAAAAGGTTTCGCCAAATACGGCATTGTTTTTATGCCCGGGATAAGAACATTCTTATTATATAGAACAATTCATGCTATTGCAAACAGTAAATTTTATCAAATGAATATGAAAGAGATATACATAAAGAAACTGAAGTATTAACTAATTACAGAAAACTAAACCCGAATACATAACGCCCAGATATAAAAAATCGAAAGTGAAAAAGGTACAAAGTTGTACAGCACTGAAGATAAAAAGTTGAAAAGGTTTTGCCAAATACGGCATTGTTTTTATGCCCGGGATAAGAACATCCTTATTATATAGAACAATTCATGCTATTGCAAACAGTAAATTTTAACAAATGAATATGAAAGAGATATACATAATGAAACTGAAGTATTAACTAATTACAGAAAACTAAACCCGAATACATAATGCTATTAAAGTTTAACACAGAATAGACACACCCGAATCAGTCCAGGCGTCAACGTAATTAAAAAAATGTGACGTCACATACGATGGCGAAAAGGCACAAACGTTATGCCACATTTGAATTTATGAAATTTAGAAACAGCATGACGTCACATATGAAAAACTATCAAAGTGAGATAGAATTAGGATTGATTTAAGATTATATTAGAACTAAATACTGATAATTCATTTAAACAAAATGCATATTGCAATACTTATTAATAACAATTAACTGTAATATATATATGTCCAGTTTGTTATGAATCCAACTTCAAACGTAAATAATCGTACAAAATTTAATATAATTAATAAAGGCGGTGATTAATTTTTCTATCCGTAACACCAAAATATAATAAAAAGACGTCAACACATTTGACAAAATCCGATGAGAATTACAAATATAACATTAAACATGTGAACTAAATACATGAATTTGGGATCAACAAGTACAGAAACACGTCTTATAGTAATGCGAATAAAATCTATCCCGTTTGTCTGTTTGAACGCACAATCGCGCTTCGTTAGGGATGTTTTACTCAAGGTACAGAATTAAATCTTAAATAAGCATTATATAGCTTTGCTAGTTATACATTTTGTAAATAGTAGGATGGCAATTGGTGATATATTTCAATGAAATATCACACAAATGTTTCCTATTAGAAATTACCTTGTACACACTTTTTTTTGAACATGGTGACTCCTGATAGTGGAACTGCATCAGTGCGGACATCCAGTAAAATGCAAAGCCCTTCATCTGTAGATATCCCAGACCAACACGATAGACTAGCAGCGCAGGTACTCTCACACAGACTAGTAGACATGTTGGTTAACGTTGCTTGCTTGTTGGAACTTAAAATAGTTGAACGACCACATTCCCCTAAGGAAACAAAGTAATTGATATTGTTATGATTATGTGGATATAACAATACCTATATTTTATTGGTTGTCTTCTTTAACGTCAGGCGTACATATAAATATGACTATGCAAATGTGTCATTTTTTTTTTAGAATTTGATCTTTGTAATCCGCACTGTTATATCCTTCGGTATATTCTATAACCTACAGATACCTTTCTGATTACCACAGATCCTACATTGGTAATAGTTTTACTATAAAAAAAAACCTGCCGTGTCTAAAGCACAAATATTCGATGAATCATTGTAACTAGACGGACTACTTTGTCATTGCGATAAACCTTCTATCACATCTGACTACTCGTCGTGTCATTGAGTGGTATACTGGTCTTGTATCAACATGTTTCCTTTCTCTAATGTAACAGTTATACGTCCAATTCCAATACCAGACGATTGATTATTTTTCAAATGTGCAACAAATAAAGCATAGAAATTCTAGGAAACATCTTTAACCCTTTACATATGGATATGTTGCAACGGAAATATTGCAGCACAAAGTATTTCATTTTTTTGTTTCAAGTCTACACGCGGAAGCTTTTAACCAATCATATTCGTAGCAATGTATAGGAGGTAAAATAAAAAAGCATACACTTGTCTATGCAAATAAAGGCAACATTAGGAAATGCTTACCCTTCCGGAACACCTGATTTTACTCCCGGGTTTTAGTGGAGTTCGTGTTGTTTCTTAATTATTATTCATAACTGTTGATGTAAATGTCCTTTGGTTTTGTGAGTCTTTTTTTGATTGAAATTGTCTTAGTATACCACTGTTCAATATTTAATCGATTGAGGGAAAACAAATGCGGGTCACAAACCAATACTGAACGCACACATACATGGAAACGGACAATTTGATGTCCCTCTGGTATCTTTCGTCCCTCTATGATAACAACTGCCATTTTATGATCTCAAAATGGGCATAACACACCTTAAAGCGTAGCATGAGTTTTGCAAGGTGTGATTTGAGGGGAAATTTTACTATTTTCCGATGAGTTTGTCGCGTAAAGAAAATATAAAGCAGTATATTTTCCCCAAGAATTGTACCGATTTAATCGTGTTTGATGTCACTTCTTTACGTTGCTCTTAATTGACCGAGTACCAGGATGCCGTAGGTAACCTGTCGAAAAATAACATAAACCAGAGTCAAAAGTCGTTGAAAATAGTCTATTGAATTGATATTACTATAGAATGTACTAACGAATATTCAGTTATTCCCCTCTTCAGAATTTTCATAGTCTTTTGATGACCATAGGTAAAGTTAGAAATCATGGGTAAATTCAAATATAAAATTTAAACTTTCAGAAGTAAAAATGTGTACAGTAGACTTTCTACCAATAAATAAAAATTTGCAGGAGTTTTAGTTTGAGTTGCATTTCTTTTATCGAATTGAGCTAAAATCTTAGATATCGTATCTGCATAAATGTAACGATTGATTTTTGATAATATATTTTCCAAGAGATCGAGATTGATATTCCAGAGCTTGCATTTCCCATACTGATTTCCTTGGTAAAGGATTGTGGCTTAATGGAACCTATTAAACCACGCACGACTTCCAAATTTTGAGTTTGTAACCCGAATTTTTTTATTTTTTTTTCCTCAATCGATTTGTGAATTTCGAACAACGGTATACTACTGTTGCCTTTTTTTATTGGCGATGATCGTTTGTCATTTTGATACGGTGTGTCTATTTTATTGTTGCTTGTCTGAACACATTATTGTCAGGTTGTTTTCAATTTATGATGTTTATTGTCCCCTGAGTAACTTTTGTCTTACATACAAGCATTTCTTATCAAAAGCATTTGCAATCTTTTCTCATATAAAAAATGCAAATGACCCATGACTTTAATTTCGTAACTCAAATTATTGAACTTTATAAGTTAACTAAAGTGAGCGTTCTATTAGTTATTAGTACAATAGTGCATGTGCTGGTTATATTTTGTTTTTGTATACAAGCATCGACAGGACATATAAGATAAACATTATTCATGTAATTTTTAATCACAAATCATTTCTCGGGTAACTTTTACTTGTAGAGGATAATGCGAAACTTTTTTGCAAGCAGTATAAGACAATTATGATATAACATTTCATACCTTGTATTTCCTTTTCACATGCAAAAATATGTTCAGTTTCACATTTTTTACTCTCCCACTCAAGGGAATCTTTTTTAATCTCATAACATAGTTCATTTTCATTGTAACCTTCGCCTTTAAACATTTCAAAATCACCATTAGATTCGTGTAGCTCTGTACAGTCATTCCATATAAAAAATCTTGGTTTTGGTTCTGATAATCCTGACCAGTAATCATGTTCTCTACAAAATAAAGTATAAAATACTCCATAATGTGTGCCAATTCCTACCAACTCAAATCAAAATAAAATTAAAACGCTCATAGATGGAAATGAAAGGCGAACGTGATAACCATACTTAACCCAATAAAAAAAAAACACTCATAGTATTCCTGACTTAAGGATGTACTAAGGTGAGCTGAGGTAAAATTTGATAAATCAAGAAATTAAAATTGACTCTTTAAGCTGGAAGAGTATTAGTTAAGGATTAAAATAAGCTAAAAATAATGAAAGGTCATGGAGCTCCTTTTCGAGATATTTGATTTATAAAATATGGCGGGAAAAGGCTGACTCCGACTGATACCTTATATTTGCATGGAATTATTTGGGTCTGAAATCAAAAGAAAGAAAACTAAGAATCTGTTTAAAGTTTGTCAAATGACATTTTATGAGCTATTAAGTCTTGCGTTAAAAAATAAATAGGTGTTATGGGGCAAAATATTTTACCTTCCATGGTATGAAAAACACCAAGGATTTCGAACATTTCACACTTATTCCAAAACCTCACCTAAGTACATCCTTAAGAAAGACATTTTCCTATGTAGAAAATGAAGAAATTAAACCTCTCAATTGACAGTTACTGTGACAGTATCATGAAATTCCAATATATTGAAAACAATGATTGAACAAAACAATTAGACATAAAAGGTATTATTATACTTCACGTAAAAATGCTATATTTTGATTTGCTAATAAGAGGGTGTTGATTTACTCTATCTATCACATGGCTGCGAGGGTGCCAAATTTTTTTAATGTCTCCCTCTCGAGATCAATTAAAAATCGATAATTTAAAGGACAATGGATTGAAATTATATCAAGTTATTAGAGACAATGTTTAAGTTCTACGTTTTGGCTCAGGTTCTATTATTTGACTGTCAAAATAAAGATAATAAAATATCTTGCTTCATTTCTAATCCACGTAACGTTGTTATGTTTATGACGTCATAGAAAATACTTTTGAATTAAATTCATCTATGAACGACAATAACTATAGGAAATCTAGTATGATGAATTAAATAACACATAGCTGTAATATCTGCGATTATTCCGGGAACGTCACGCACAAACCTTCGGGACAATTACTTGTTACGTAACGTCGCTACAGCGATACTAATTGTATATTTGTCAGCCATTATTAAATTACTATCTGAACCATCAAGTCTTGCTCCGATCTTTCAATGGCTACGAGGATTAAAAACAAAGAAAAAAGCAGTGTTTAGCAGCGTAAATAAAGGGTGCAATCAACAGTTTTTTTCTATGACGTCACATTTTGAGGGACCATGCATAAGTGACCCTTAGTGGTGGACTGATTAATAAAGATACTTGTATAAAACTAGATATCACTGGAATCAGAATGTTCTCTAGTTTATAATGAAATAAAAATAATGTGTACTTTTAATATATTAAAAATATTCCATCCAATGAACATGGGGGAAAAAAGGTCTAATTTGAACATAAAAAACTTGAAACCTGGTCATGTGCACACCCATGAAGACATGATCCATGCGCATTTTACATAATCAAAACTGTATGAAATTTGTAGGTTTTTACCTGGCCTTTCAAAAAATCTTGTTTCAGGGTACGGTTTCCTGCTTCGAAAAGAGCTACAGTGGCTGCAAATAAGTTTTCAATTTTCACTGCCAAAAAAACAGGTTGTTTACAGTGTTGTCTCCCCTCAAAACATGTAAAGTTAATATAATTTTTAAAATTATTTCAATCATTCAACCTGTTTTAATTCAAAGCTAATTAACTAATTTTTACAATCAAATACAAAAAACATGATACTTTTTCACCAATTGAGTAAATAAACAGGGGTTTCCCTCCATGGTTATTTTTAGTCGGGGAATAACCCCTAGTTTTTTATACGAAACTGTTTATAGCACCCTTAAGGCAAAACTTTATATGCGATATATTAAAATTTCTTAGCTTTTCTGAATCTGTACACTATACCGATTAAAATGATGTCTGACTTTAAGGATTGTGACCACGAATAGTGAAAATACAGCTCTTTTTTCATGTCGCGTAGTACTGGCATATTGGCCAGTGGCAAACAGTTTAACCAGCAAACTCCAAACATTTCCTGTATCTCATTTTCATCAGTTTTACAAAGAAAATAAATCATAAAATAGGGTTTCTTTTGAATAAATAGAATAAAAACTATGAAATAAGCATGAATAAAGTTACTTTAAATATATTTTGTCCCTAGTATTATGTGAACTAAGTTATAGCTGAGTTGAGAAAAATATGGAAATAGTGTTTTTCTTAGGGATGGCACTTGTACCTTTATGACTTTAAAAAGTACCAAATATATATTATAATGAATTAAAATTTATGTCACACTGATCAGAAATACAGGTCAAAGTAGAAAAAATCTACTCTTTGCATGTGCAACTTTTGGTTCCAAATATATGAGAGATTGAATAAAATATCATGACGTCACAAAAAGTTGAAAAAAACTTCAATATTCGCGCAGAGTCTGGTTTTCTTATTTCTGGTTGCTATGTACAAATCTGTAATATTTGCATTGAATATACCAAACTGATGCTTTTAAATTAAAGTATACGTGCCGTACAATATTTTTCAGAATTGTTTTACTCCATTCGCGTACACATTTCTATGTGAAAACATCACTATAATAATTATTTGTCCCTTTAAGGGTGCAATCAACAGTTTTTTTCTATGACGTCACATTTTGAGGGACCATGCATAAGTGACCCTTAGTGGTGGACTGATTAATAAAGATACTTGTATAAAACTAGATATCACTGGAATCAGAATGTTCTCTAGTTTATAATGAAATAAAAATAATGTGTACTTTTAATATATTAAAAATATTCCATCCAATGAACATGGGGGAAAAAAGGTCTAATTTGAACATAAAAAACTTGAAACCTGGTCATGTGCACACCCATGAAGACATGATCCATGCGCATTTTACATAATCAAAACTGTATGAAATTTGTAGGTTTTTACCTGGCCTTTCAAAAAATCTTGTTTCAGGGTACGGTTTCCTGCTTCGAAAAGAGCTACAGTGGCTGCAAATAAGTTTTCAATTTTCACTGCCAAAAAAACAGGTTGTTTACAGTGTTGTCTCCCCTCAAAACATGTAAAGTTAATATAATTTTTAAAATTATTTCAATCATTCAACCTGTTTTAATTCAAAGCTAATTAACTAATTTTTACAATCAAATACAAAAAACATGATACTTTTTCACCAATTGAGTAAATAAACAGGGGTTTCCCTCCATGGTTATTTTTAGTCGGGGAATAACCCCTAGTTTTTTATACGAAACTGTTTATAGCACCCTTAAGGCAAAACTTTATATGCGATATATTAAAATTTCTTAGCTTTTCTGAATCTGTACACTATACCGATTAAAATGATGTCTGACTTTAAGGATTGTGACCACGAATAGTGAAAATACAGCTCTTTTTTCATGTCGCGTAGTACTGGCATATTGGCCAGTGGCAAACAGTTTAACCAGCAAACTCCAAACATTTCCTGTATCTCATTTTCATCAGTTTTACAAAGAAAATAAATCATAAAATAGGGTTTCTTTTGAATAAATAGAATAAAAACTATGAAATAAGCATGAATAAAGTTACTTTAAATATATTTTGTCCCTAGTATTATGTGAACTAAGTTATAGCTGAGTTGAGAAAAATATGGAAATAGTGTTTTTCTTAGGGATGGCACTTGTACCTTTATGACTTTAAAAAGTACCAAATATATATTATAATGAATTAAAATTTATGTCACACTGATCAGAAATACAGGTCAAAGTAGAAAAAATCTACTCTTTGCATGTGCAACTTTTGGTTCCAAATATATGAGAGATTGAATAAAATATCATGACGTCACAAAAAGTTGAAAAAAACTTCAATATTCGCGCAGAGTCTGGTTTTCTTATTTCTGGTTGCTATGTACAAATCTGTAATATTTGCATTGAATATACCAAACTGATGCTTTTAAATTAAAGTATACGTGCCGTACAATATTTTTCAGAATTGTTTTACTCCATTCGCGTACACATTTCTATGTGAAAACATCACTATAATAATTATTTGTCCCTTTAAGGGTGCAATCAACAGTTTTTTTCTATGACGTCACATTTTGAGGGACCATGCATAAGTGACCCTTAGTGGTGGACTGATTAATAAAGATACTTGTATAAAACTAGATATCACTGGAATCAGAATGTTCTCTAGTTTATAATGAAATAAAAATAATGTGTACTTTTAATATATTAAAAATATTCCATCCAATGAACATGGGGGAAAAAAGGTCTAATTTGAACATAAAAAACTTGAAACCTGGTCATGTGCACACCCATGAAGACATGATCCATGCGCATTTTACATAATCAAAACTGTATGAAATTTGTAGGTTTTTACCTGGCCTTTCAAAAAATCTTGTTTCAGGGTACGGTTTCCTGCTTCGAAAAGAGCTACAGTGGCTGCAAATAAGTTTTCAATTTTCACTGCCAAAAAAACAGGTTGTTTACAGTGTTGTCTCCCCTCAAAACATGTAAAGTTAATATAATTTTTAAAATTATTTCAATCATTCAACCTGTTTTAATTCAAAGCTAATTAACTAATTTTTACAATCAAATACAAAAAACATGATACTTTTTCACCAATTGAGTAAATAAACAGGGGTTTCCCTCCATGGTTATTTTTAGTCGGGAATAACCCCTAGTTTTTTATACGAAACTGTTTATAGCACCCTTAAGGCAAAACTTTATATGCGATATATTAAAATTTCTTAGCTTTTCTGAATCTGTACACTATACCGATTAAAATGATGTCTGACTTTAGGGATTGTGACCACGAATAGTGAAAATACAGCTCTTTTTTCATGTCGCGTAGTACTGGCATATTGGCCAGTGGCAAACAGTTTAACCAGCAAACTCCAAACATTTCCTGTATCTCATTTTCATCAGTTTTACAAAGAAAATAAATCATAAAATAGGGTTTCTTTTGAATAAATAGAATAAAAACTATGAAATAAGCATGAATAAAGTTACTTTAAATATAT
This sequence comes from Mytilus galloprovincialis, assembly GCF_965363235.1. Taxonomy (NCBI): domain Eukaryota; kingdom Metazoa; phylum Mollusca; class Bivalvia; order Mytilida; family Mytilidae; genus Mytilus; species Mytilus galloprovincialis. The sequence goes on from NC_134842.1 coordinate 16,165,963, forward strand.
TTTGTCTCTAGTATTATGTGAACTAAGTTATAGCTGAGTTGAGAAAAATATGGAAATAGTGTTTTTCTTAAGCCTCGGTCACACCTTACCGGATAGCACGAACGGACGCCTAACGGATGAAAATAAAAGTTGTCCGTTGACAAAATTGTTATCCGTTGGGAGTCCGTTGATGTACTGACCGAATAAAACGGACGTGTAACGAATGCATAACGGACACACACCGGCTATGCAACGTACGAGAAACGGAAACGTACCGGACAAAACGGATGTCGAACGTATATCCAACGGACGAGTACCGCATAAAACGGACACCTAACGGAAGCGTACCGGATAAAACAGATGAACAAGATATACGGAAAAATTAAAGGTTTCAATAATAATACATGTAAATCGCATAAACATTCAAATGTTTCTCTGTAACTGGTTTTGGTTTTGTTCTTCAAAATGACACCAAAGTGCAGTGTATATGTCTGGCCTGAATAAGAGCTGCTTGATTGTGAAGACGTGCCCTTACTCTAATAAGATTGATTATGAATAATAAGAATTCATGAACCTTAAGAAATCTGACATACCAATAATTGGCATTTCTGACGCAAAATTTTCAATTAGCATTTATCAGTTTCAAATCCGTTCATCATCCGTTTTATCCGTTATACGTCCGGTAGGAGTCCGTTTCTCATTCGTTCAACATCCGTTTTATCCGTTAAACGTCCGGTAGAAGTCCGTTGGTGAATTTATCCTCCAGACCTTCAACGGATGTAAACGGACACGTAACGGATACAAAACGGAAACAAAACGGACGAGTACCGTACAAAACGGACATTTTATCCGTTGGACGTCCGTTCAAAGTTTTGAACATGCTCAAAAGTTTCCACCGGACAGAACGGACGTCGACGGATAAAACGTACGCTTAACGGACATGCAACGGATATGGACGGACGTCTAACAGATAAGAACGGACGTCTAACGGACATGAACGGATTGAAAAAAAGTTATCCGTTAGGCGTCCGTTCGAGCTTTCCGGTAAGGTGTGACCGAGGCTTTAGGGATGGCACTTGTACCTTTATGACTTTAAAAAGTACCAAATATATATTATAATGAATTAAACTTTATGTCACACTGATCAGAAATACAGGTCAAAGTAGAAAAAATCTACTCTTTGCATGTGCAACTTTTGGTTCCAAATATATGAGAGATTGAATAAAATATCATGACGTCACAAAAAGTTGAAAAAAACTTCAATATTCGCGCAGAGTCTGGTTTTCTTATTTCTGGTTGCTATGTACAAATCTGTAATATTTGCATTAAATATACCAAACTGATGCTTTTAAATTAAAGTATACGTGCCGTACAATATTTTTCAGAATTGTTTTACTCCATTCGCGTACACATTTCTATGTGAAAACATCACTATAATAATTATTTGTCCCTTTAAGGGTGCAATCAACAGTTTTTTTCTATGACGTCACATTTTGAGGGACCATGCATAAATGACCCTTAGTGGTGGACTGATTAATAAAGATACTTGTATAAAACTAGATATCACTGGAATCAGAATGTTCTCTAGTTTATAATGAAATAAAAATAATGTGTACTTTTAATATATTAAAAATATTCCATCCAATGAACATGGGGGAAAAAAGGTCTAATTTGAACATAAAAAACTTGAAACCTGGTCATGTGCACACCCATGAAGACATGATCCATGCACATTTTACATAATCAAAACTGTATGAAATTTGTAGGTTTTTACCTGGCCTTTCAAAAAAATCTTGTTTCAGGGTACGGTTTCCTGCTTCGAAAAGAGCTACAGTGGCTGCAAATAAGTTTTCAATTTTCACTGCCAAAAAACAGGTTGTTTACAGTGTTGTCTCCCCTCAAAACATGTAAAGTTAATATAATTTTTAAAATTATTTCAATCATTCAACCTGTTTTAATTCAAAGCTAATTAACTAATTTTTACAATCAAATACAAAAAACATGATACTTTTTCACCAATTGAGTAAATAAACAGGGGTTTCCCTCCATGGTTATTTTTAGTCGGGGAATAACCCCTAGTTTTTTTATACGAAACTGTTTATAGCACCCAAAGAGAAAATTTACCGGCAGAATTGAAAGAAGATAGTGCTAAAACAAGGAATTAAAAGAAGATACTGATAAAATAGAGATTATGGACCGAGGAGAACCCCAGCAGATAACGGTAATTACGGAAACTAGAAATTTACGATCACAACCGTTTATACAGTCGGATGATCAGATATCTACAGGAAAACATTGGGAAGAATGGATGGAAAGTATAGAGAGGGAATTTAGATATTTCAGGATAACAGAACCTGCAGATAAAAAGGATGCATTAATCATTTATGGAGGAAAAGATATATCAAGATTGGAAAGAAGCCTAAGAGATGAAGAAGGAGAAGATGAGTATAAAGTCTTAAAGAACAAATTGAATAAATATTACTTGCCAAAGAAGAACAAACATCAGGTATTTGTTTTTAAAAATGAAGCCATTTAGAGATGAATACACAGTAACATATGTAATGAGACTGAGAGAAAAGGCACATGCGTGTGAGTTTGAAGCTACATGCGATGAAAGAATATTGGAACATTGTATTCAAACCATAACCAATCAGGATTTGATAAAGAGGGCTATAAGCAAAGGATGGAATTTAGATAAATTTGTGGAAGAAGCAGGACAGATGGAAGACACACGTTTACAGATGAAGGATATGAAAGGAGCTCCCTGAGACATCGGTACGTTTTCAGCAAATAAAATTCAAAGCAACAGGTCAAACTATAGGGCACATGATGTTGAAGAAAATTGTGGTTATTGTGGATTTGATCATGGTCAGGGGAACAAATGTCCGGCATATGGTAAACAATGTAGAAATTGTGAGAAATATAATCATTTTGCATCAGTATGCAGAGCGGAAAAGAAAAAACAACAGTACAGAGCTGGCAATTTTAGACGAGAAGGAAGAAGTGTGAAGAAAACAACAGAAGAAAAAATTGAGACAGATTCGAATACAGATATATCAGATTATGATGAAGATGAAGATTATTTTGGAGAAACGATCAAACATATAATGAAAATACGAAAGGTAAAGACCGTACAAGGCATAAGAGACATGGACAAAACAGTGATGGTAAGAATAGACGACGTAGATGTGAAGGTGGAACCTGATAGTGGAGCTGATGTAAACGTAATGGATGAAAACCAATTTCTAAAATTTCAGAGTAAAACATACGGTAATCCAGTATTAGAAAGGGTAAAATCAAGTTGAGCACTCTGCAATATTCATTACCGATCAAGGGAGAATTTAAAACTATCATAAGAAACAAAACATGTGGCACAGAGACAAAATTCGTTGTTGTAAAAGGAAAAATCAATTCTCCACCATTAATTAATAAATCTACTCTGATTGAGCTAGGGATGATACAGATAAGAACTGATGGTTCTTTTGTAAAAAAAAACCAATTGAGAATACCAGACAGTGAATCAATTTTCAACTCTGAGAAGCATTACCAAATCACACCAGGATGCCAAATAGCCAATAAAGAAGTTAACCTATTAAGAAAACCCATCAACAAAACACAGCAAATAACAGAGTTAAAAAAGAAAAATACAAAAACATCTAAGGAGCAGGAGATTCGTAGAAGATATCACTCAAACTTATTTCAGGAGATAAATAAAAGAGACAGACAACCCAAGGAGAAAATAAAAGGGTATGTTGAAAATAGAAACAAGATGAAGAAAATGGGCCCCCCGCAAGACATGCGCGGGAGGGGGCATTGGACATACAAAATTATGGGCCCCCCGCAAGACAGGCGCGGGAGGGGGGCGGATAAAGAGAACTTTGGAAAACAGAGACAAACGTCAGGAAACCAGGACTGAAACATAAAGCGGAAGAACCAGGAGACCGATACAATTTAGTGAACATTAAAGAGACTATTATAATTTATACAAATTGAGAAAGTGAACATCTATATTTTATTTATTACAAAAACATTAGTGAACAATACAGAGACTCTGATAATTTAATTAATGTAAACAAACTTTATTTTACACATTTTAATTTACATTTATAAAGTCATTTTCTAATTCAAAGTTAAGGAGGAATGTAATATCTGCGATTATTCCGGGAACGTCACGCACAAACCTTCGGGACAATTACTTGTTACTTAACGTCGCTACAGCGATACCAATTGTATATTTGTCAGCCATTATTAAATTACTATCTGAACCATCAAGTCTTGCTCCGATCTTTCAATAGCTATGAGGGTGTTAAAGCAGATTGGTACTTCTCGAAAAATCCTTGTAAACCTTCGCGTTACGGAATTGGTTTCGGCAATATGGTCTACCAAAGCGTAAAATACAGAGTTATACCAAACGGGCCAATACATTCAAGTAATTATAGATATGCAAAAAATGTAAGAATAATAGACATTTACGAAAACTAATGTGTATGTTACCTAAAATTACACTTAGACTTACATGTACGATTACAATTAGAAAAAAAGACAAAAGCGTCATCTAAAAAACAAATTAGAAAAATAAGAGATTCTCTGTAAAACCATCGGATAATGTAAACAAACAAGTGCTATGCTATGTTTGTCGACAAAGGCGTATGATGTCGACCGGTTCTCGGTGTAAAGAAAAGGCCAATGACATTGACTGTAATTTGAAGAAAAGTTTTGTGTAAACTTAAAAAAAGGAATATCGGTTGCTTGCATTTGCAATTGAAGAGAAAATATCTCTCATTTCAAAAAGTAAAATAAAGCGTACACGTTTGTTCCTTATTGTAAAAACATGTTAAGCTGTGCAAAATGTCCGTTACCGATTATAGTTCATTTCGTTTTGCTGCGAGGAACTATTAATTGCACCCCCCCCCCTGCCCCTTGAACCAATGTGATTGTCAAGTCATTAAAAGTCGTGCGGCATATTATGAACTATAAGAAAGGTTTTAAAACATGACATTTTTAATCTTATATCTCGAGAGGGATTATAGAAAGCGTGGATAGTCGTTTTTAATTAAGATTATATACCTATATGGAGCTATTTTCTTTCAGAACCATAGGTAATTCTTTTTCAGAATCAACCCGGACGATACCATGGTTCTATGAAATATGCTCCCACGCATAAAATGATGACCTATTTTAGGTCATTATTTTCCTTGATAAAAATGCAATCTATAATTTACTTTTAATTTTAGAAACAAATATTAGGTGAAGTTTTGTTAATTTATCGCTACAATACAGAAATATTATCATATATGTTAGATGAATTTTAATGTACACTTTCAAGAAAAAGCCAGATTTAACATATTCGTGTGTAAGATTTTAAAAATCTTATTGAGTCACACTGACTATGTTGATTGATTATTTTATTCAAATTTATGTATACCCTTTAGTCTATCAAATGGTAAACTAATAAGATATTCTCATATTCTATTGAATAACATTCACGTAACTCACAATAGGTCTCTACGGTCGGTCTATCATTTTGATCAATCCTGATTGATACTGAACCCCTAACGGGAAGGATTGTGTTTTTTTCATATGATAAAGACATAATCTTTCAATCAGTTTAATTGAAGTCTGGAGCTGGTATGTCAGTAACTGTTACTACTCCTTTCCTTAATGTATGAGCCATTGTCATTTTGCCTAGTTTATTCTGTTACCTATTCTGACATGGACTCGTACTTCTTTTGAACTGAGTTTTAGGGTGCGTATTGCTGTGTGTTTGTTTCTTCTAAATTGAGAAAAAGGTGCATGTTAGGGTATGTTTGAGATCTCCCAAAACAGGTTTAACAACGTCACATTTTAGCGTCAAGAGCCTCTAGCCTTTGTAAGTCTTTTGTGTTATTTTTTATTTTATTTTGGTTCATTTATGTTTCGGAGTTGGACGTCTATTTTCTAGTCTAATACACACTTGATATGCCGGCGTCACACATTGGCGTATAGACCGGCGTGCACCAGACGTACAGAGAAAATTGACTAAGTCCGTATAAATTAGTTGCACGCCAGAGGAACGCTACGAAATCGTTAAAAGTACGTTGCATAAGTTTGAAGTACGGCGAGTTGTATACGCTTCAAGATCGTTCGACTCTTAACTAAAACGTATGTAGGTATGTTTGTTACAAACACTCCATAATTAAACGTCATAGACAAGTCGAAAGCACGAATGTTCGTTCCGGATACGACCGGGCGCGTCTCAAGTACGTTAAAGATACTTTTTTTACCTTCGTAGCGTGCATTCCATCTACGTTAGACAAACGACAAACATACGCCAACATACGTTACTTAAACGCCCGATAAACGCTAAGTTATTGCTCCTCGTACGTCCAATACACGCGTAAAGCTAGTTGTGCACACGATACAGATATGGTTGACAAGTTGAATGCATCCATAATTACTAGTTTATTCGATATGTACATTATTTTTTACCAAGCCTAGCGTACGTCGGAGCTATACGCTAATGTGTGACGCCGGTATTAATTCATAGGTCAGCTGAAGTCCGACTCCAGGACTGATTTGTGACCTTGTGTTGTATACGCTCTTTAGTCGGGTTGTTGTCTCTTTGACACATTCACCGTGTCTATTATCAATTTCATACTAGTATGTATCTATGGAAAATATTTCATGAAGTACATAGCTTATGTATGAACGTGTAGTTAAGTATTCGGGATGTACGAAGGTGTTACAATGTATATTCTTCACATTTTGATGAAACAAAACTCAACTAAACAATTACCTCAAATTTTGTAAATATAAATATTAAAAATAAGTCAATTGAAAAGAATTTACATACGGTGCAAATCTATTGGATACTTACAGCATAGCTCCCCATGTATCTTGCTTCAATTCTTGTATAAGTTCAAATTCGTCGTGTGAGTTAATTGACAGCAGATGCGCGTCATCCCTGGCACATATTAGAGCAGCGTCATTCCATGTTTCTTTTTCTAAATGCAGAGTGTACTTCATCATTTTACTGTAATGACCTTGAGAGAAAGAAAAGTGTTTACCATCACTGTACAGCCTGGTACATAGTTATATCCAATAGGATATTTGGCCGAGTATGCATTTGAAAAATTTTCAAAACGAATGCAAGAATATGAAATGATATGTGTACATAATTTTTACCCTGCGTGCTTTTTTTCATATGCGTTGAAAGGTAAAATGTACAATTCAATGAACATTATCAACACTGATGAAGACGTTACAATTTCAAACAAAATGAATGACGAGGAACTCGATAAAGATAAAATTAAAAAAAATGTGTGTATTTCAAAGCTCTTAATATCTCAAGAACAAAATATGTAAGAATATTACTGTCTTGAGACATTATTTTATTTTTAATAAACACTAAAGCTACTATAATATCTACTTATCTTATTCAACTCTTACAGTTTTTGAAAATAGAAAATGTATGACAGATTTTCTGGATTTCTGGTTTTGACTAAATCCATAACATAATAACTTGTTTAGTGCATACAGAAAAAGAAGAAGAAGAAGAAGAAGAAGAAGAAGAAGAAGAAGAAGAAGAAGAAGAAGAAGAGAAGAAGAAGAAGAAGAAGAAGCTTTATTTCTATAAAATGGGCTCACAAGGAGCATGATATAATATTATTGTAATATTATTATTTTACAAATATAATAAAATATATAATAAACAATACAGTATACATAGTTACAAACACAAATAAGAGACAACAGTCTTCATGTATTATTATATATATATAGGCTGAATATATCTAGCTTTACTACAGGAGGCACCAAGGGACGTTGCTATATGGCATGGTGGGTGCATATTAAACTGTGTATCAGGACACTAATGATATGGTAAAATATTGTAAGAAGTAATTCTGTTGCACATAACTGGTATGTCATCCTCGTGCCTGGTGCAGAGGAGTCAGTCCTTTTTCATACATGTAGTTTAGGCATCTTAAAAGATTGCAAAGTCAAAACCTATCAATAGATAAGATCTGTGTTATATTTTAACGAAACAGCAATCCAGACTCAAAATAAACAAAAACATATCTAAGTATTAATAGACAAGATTAGTCTATGCAAAAGGTCTAACCCTAAATAGTCCCGAGTCTAAAAAGAGTGTATACACATTTGACTAACAGGTCGAACAACTGATGTTCTTGAACCCAACTGACTGCCATTGACTATTGACAAATGAATTGATCACAAGATGTAACAAAATGGATCTCTATATTAATTTAGTACCAAGTTAAAAACAATAAACTTAGGGTAAAGATGGTAAACTACAATAACGTAAAAGGGAGTGTAGATCTTTGTAAACATCTACCAATAATACATGTCATCATCTATTTTACTGGTATAATAAATTATGATTTTTATACAATTATATATTATAATGATTTCAACGATTATGCATTTCATTTAAATGATTTCAACTATACAGTATAGTTTGAAGATTTCGAAAATACAGTATAGGTTAATGCGATTAAAGAGTTAAATTTAAATTGGAAATTGCCTTTTTTGATTTACACGTGATAAAGAGATGTAACACATTATTCGAAAAATAGAGGAACTCGCATGTGAAATACGTCTTTTTTTATCCGTTCATCAATTTTGATTCGAGCGCCACTAACGAGCATCATGCATAATTAATTATATGTCTGGTATCTTAAATGAGCTTTACTTAACCTTTTGAACAACAAAAGTGTATGGGGAATGCATATTCTTGTGTAACCGGATTATTTAATATGGTTCAGTTTTTCAAACAACAACCATTGACATAGAATATTTCAAGTTAAATTTATTCGTTTTTAAAAAATATTTGTATTTTTGGAATCTCATCACTCGAAGTTTAATCAATAGCCTCAGTTATAAGTTCAACATTATTTTATTATGCAAATCTGAAAAACAAAACTTTACTGTTTAACGTAGCTACTTAGACAAAATTCGGATTTTATCTAATTTCACACGTAACACGTGTCTCGTTTTTACTTCGAATGTGTACTATTTAAAGCCTATGGTATATAATATTACAGTGTTAAGTGAGTAGGCAATATGATACAAGTGCTTCGTTTATCTGCAATGTTTCAATAAACGTCTACCAGTAGTGTTTTTACTCAAAAAGAATCGCTCTCAATTATTCGGAAACAAATTCGAGGATACCGAAAGTACCGGTTCGCCTCTCTGACTCTAAAAAGTATATTCAAAACCAAAGCAAGCAGTTCAAACCATACTGATATACAGGTGAATAACCCGGATGCGTTATTTAGCTTGGATCAGCTATTGTGATCCGGTTGATACATTTCCTGCCTCACAGTGACATCCATTGTGTTGCAAATTCCCAGATATATATATATAAGTGTTAATAATTGATCAACATTCAGAAAAAACTCAATTGATGTTAAGAACATAAACATGTTTTTTCAATATTTTTTCAATATATTTTTATTATGTTTATATTCACAGCATTGGTATTGTAAATCGTTGTTTGTATTACAATAAAACGATAGGGGAAAATTAATACTCCTGTAGTTATTGACCTAAAAATCCAAAATTATTATATGTGGGCGTGGTCAATTGTTTTGTTAGAGAATCGTACATAAATTACTTTGAAACGAAAATTTTCCTGATAAATGTGAAATCAGTAAGAAGCTTTGTGCCCCAAGGTTGAGATGAATTGAATATGATTTTTTTGTTTTGCATATGGATATACATACTGTATTATGTAGCGAAGATTCAAGTTATATAATTATGGTTAAAAACATGTCTATCCTTTTACACTAGTTTTCTTAATTCTCAAAGAACTGCCAGCTGTACGCAAATATCTTGTTTCAAGGAATGGATAAAGCATACTTTGTCACTGAGAACCACTCTGATAAAAAAGAAATTTCCCTAAACTAATATCATTAACATGTTTGAATTGACTGTCATACAAGTGAGAGAATTGACTGTCATGCAACTGAGAGGTTTAGCTAACTAAAAGACCAGTTTAAATCCACCATTGTCTGCGTAAGAAAATGCCTGTACAAGTCAGAAATATGGCAGTTGCAATTGTTTTCCATTCGTTTGATGTGTTTGAGCTTTTGATTTTGCCATGAGATAAGGGACTTTCCGTTTTGAGTTTTCCTCAGAGTTCAGTATTTTTGCGATTTTACTTGAACAATATTAGACTGAATCAAACTGTGTTCTTCTTTTCTAGGTACTTTATTCATATGATACTTACTTCAGACAGGAGTTTCAATAGAAGAATTAAAGAGGCTGAAACCACTAAAGCTGTATCAAAATATGACGCTTGTAACAATTTAATAACATTCAATTCGATCCGATAATGAAATCTCATTTTACATCATAAACACCTTTTAAAGATAGCTTTCAAATAAAAACAAGAGTTAATGAATAAGAAAATAAATTTTATGAATTTGGTGAATTTGGTGAATTTGACACACTTTTCTGAATGTACCTTCATCGATAACGCTCATACCCAAATATTTAAAAGACAAGGGTGCATAAATACCTATGAAAATAAAGAACGGGTGATTATTAACGTAATGACAAAAAGGGACAGAAGATCAATGCAAAAAATATACTAAATACCTTTAGTTACAAAGGATGATCTAAGTCTTTACACTTAATCCGTCGACAGTGATTTACATGTTTGTCTCGTAAATGATGCTCATAACTAAATACATTTAAAAGAAATCTGAACTTTGCAAAGGAACGAATACAATTTATCACAGAAAGACGCCGAAAGAAACGAAGAAAACGTGTGCAGTATAAAATAATATATCAACAAAGACAGTTGCATCTTCTAAGCAATGGTCTTTTTAAAAATAACTTATTCAAATATAAAAGTTATGTTCGCAAGTATATTGTGACACATAAGAACTAGGTACTTGGGATCTACTGCAAAGTAGAAGAACTACAAAATATAAAATACTGATCATGCCCCCCTCCCCCCCCCCCCCCCCCCCCCCGTAATATTCAGATTTAGAAATTTATATCAGTGATACTGTCGATTAAATTTAGTTCATAGCGCTTTTTTAAGTTTCATGGATTTGATTATTAAATGTAAAACCAATCTGTGTGTTAAAAAATTTTGTGAAAAACCAAAAACCCAAGAAACCATTTATCCATTGAATAAAAATATATACATAAGTCTACTTTCAAGAAGTGTTGGAGCTGACGCAGTAAACGAATCTATGGTATTGTTGGAAACTAGATATTATAAAATCTAAAAGAGTCAAATGTGAGTACCAATTAAACTTTGCACATAAAAATATACGGTTTGCGTGCAGCAATCTTTTGTATGTCCCCGCTGAGGGGCATCGAGTGTTACCCCTGTTCGTCCGTACATAAGATTGACGTCCATACGTCCATAAATAAGCTTATGTTTCCAACTTTAGTTTACTTCAAACTATTAATACGTAAATTGTACACAAAACTTATCACCACAAAACTGAAATCGAATTTGACTGGAGCCATTTCTACCTTATTTGAGTTAACTCCCTTTATAATGTTATACGCAAGAATGAGCATTATCTGTGTCCTACTGACATAATGGCCGTCAGACACATTTTCCGTCTGACACATTGTCCTACTGACACATTGTTCTACTGACATATTGTTCTACTGATACATTGTACTACTGACACATTGTACTACTGATACATTTTGGGTTATGTTGTTCTCATATATGTTATGATGGTATGATACTAAACCCCTAACGGGAAGGATTGTGCCTGATGTTCATATGATGAAATCATAATCTTTCAGTCAGTTTAATTGAAGTCTGGAGCTAGCATGTCAGTTAACTGCTAGTAGTCTGTTGTTATTTATGTATTATTGTCATTTTGTTTATTTTCTTTGGTTACATCTTCTGACATCAGACTCGGACTTCTCTTGAACTGAATTTTAATGTGCGTATTGTTATGCGTTTACTTTTCTTCCTTGGCTAGAGGTATAGGGGGGGGGTTGAGATCTCACAAACATGTTTAGCCCCGCCGCATTTTTGCGCCTTTCCCAAGTCAGGAGCCTCTGGTCTTTGTTAGTCTTGTATTATTTTAATTTTAGTTTCTTGTGTACAATTTGGAAATGGACCATTCCAGTTAATTTCTGACAGGTGGGGATGGATGGTGAGATTTTGTTTTATACCTATCAGAAAAAAACATCATGAAAAATTACCCATCAGATCAAAAAATTAAGACCTATCAGATGTAGAGTTTCTGTTCATATTGAGTGGATGGGCTTTTATTGGGAAAATGACCTATCAGAATGTTTTACTGCAAGGATTGTACCCATCAGAATTTTAAATACAATACTAGATAATGCATGATACTAAACTGTCTACATTCCAAAGCACCTTTTAGATCTGACAAAGGCATTTTTGTAACCCCTAAGATTTTATAATTATTAATTATTTACTTCAGATTTTTTTTGCGTATAAGTGTACGTGTCAGATGAAAAAAACCCAAAACTTCACCCCTAAGATGTATAAATTTTACACCCCTCAGAAAGGATCATCCATCCCCCTTTAGCAGATATTAACTGGAATGGCCCAATTAGTATGGCGTTCATTATCACTGAACTAGTATATATTTGTTTAGGGGCCAGCTGAAGGACGCCTCCGGGTGCGGGAATTTTTCGCTACATTGAAGACCTGTTGGTGACCTTCTGCTGTTGTTTTTTTCTATGGTCGGGTTGTTGTCTCTTTGGTACATTCCCCATTTCCATTCTCAATTTTATCCTACTGACACATTGTTCTACTGACGCATTGTACTACTGATACATTGTCCTACTGATACATTGTCCTACTGACACATTGTTCTACTGACACATTGTTCTACTGATACATTGTCCTACTGACATATTGTACTACTGACACATTGTCCGTCTGACACATTGTCTTACTTACACATTGTCCGTCTGACAAATTGTCCGTCTGACACATTGTCTTACTGACACATTGTCCTTCTGACATATTATCCGTTTATTTCTGACTCATTAATTTAGTACCTTTATCCGTGCTCAACACCAAACATTTTCAAGGCAGCAATATGACACATTTGGTGAATTATCAAAAATAATTAATTCTGACTTACCACTTTGTGGAGCTGTGACCCATTCTGGGTTGTGATAGGTATATCTAAATTCCACATGTAATAACAGAGTCAGAGTATGCAATGCTAACTCCATCTGCAACTCAAATTATTTTTAATGGTTTTCTCTGAATAAAGGCAAGACAGTGCCAAAATCTTTTGAATGATTAATCGGTATTCATTTAGTATTTACATGTTTTTTTTCCCCTAAAAAATAAACAAATTCATCTTAAGTATTATTTCCGAATAGAATTGGTCAATCAAACAACTGTATAATTTTAATTCTTTACTTAAATTTTCGAGACCTAAGTTCTCCAATATGTAAGACAAAGTATACGTCTGGTATTGGCTAACGATTTGTCTCTTGTCGGAAATGGTTAACCTTTCTTGAAGTATTTGCTTTTGTCTTTGTAAAATAAATATTATTTTAAAAGATAAAAATATACCAATACATCCAACCTAGTGATACATTCAAACTCATAATGTAAACGTTATGTAATGAATATATGTCAATATTTTCTTATTAGCAGAATAAATATCTAATTTCTCTATGTAAATATTTACTGGTTGCTTTAGTTAATTGCCGTATAAGCAGTTCCAGAGATTATTATTTAAGATAAACTGTCTTTGACTTGTTTATGTATCACAGTGTAATAATTACATTAGATGTTTGTTTCATTATAATATTTTATTGTGATTGGCTAACTGCACATCACGTGTTATTCCGTAAGCAGTTGCATTGCTCAGTACAACTTTTCATTCATGGTAACACGTGCTCCAACAATAAAGTGCACAGGTGAATTAAATAATGAAATATATAAAATTCGTGTTTTCATGATCATAGCTAAAAAATGTAATTATAAGTATTGAATGCTTCTTTTTGTAACTTTATAGGGCTGTAAAAGCATTGACCGTGCGTACATTTTTAGAATGAAGCGCTTCCGCGCTTCATACAAAATGTACTTCGGTCAACGCTTTTACACCCCAATAAATTTACAAAAAGAAGCATTCAATTCTTAAGTGAATAGTCATATGTGTTTTGTGGAAGATTGTATGTTGGCCTTTAGTTCTCATTTGGCGATTTTTCTAAGTTGGGTTGCTTTTGCATTTGACGCGTAGCCCACTTCTCTGTTCATTTTAATAAACTTGAACATTTTTATGCATGTATTTCGTATCCGTAAAAAATGTGAAACTGCATAATATCTATTTCACAAGCTAAATTTGTTTTGTAACTGTATCATCATTAGCATGATACATTTCCAAAAACAATTCCTGAATTTTATTAAATTTGAATTAAACACGTACATGTACAGACTAGAGAAAAAAAACTGAATTCCCTTCTTAAAGTCATAAGAAACCTCAAATTAAAAAAATAAATAATGTTTATCCAATTCTTGAACCAATGCATGTATATATCATAAACTTAGTCCTCTGTGCACGATTTTATCATTTTACCCAAATATATCGTTTAATCGTCATTTTTTTTTCTCTCTGTCTGTTATGATTTATCAAATATGGCTGCTCATTAAATGCATATGTTTCTTCATAACTGCATGAACATGTCCTTTCAAGTTGTAAAATTTGTACTTGCAAGAGTACCAAAGTAAGTGGCTTGTCAGTTAAACGTCGAAAGTCATTAAAAAGGTGTATCAAAATGCAAACTACCATATCATATCGATCCTTTAAAATGCATTTATGCTCAAAGGTTATCGTTTCAACAATACAATTAGATATTTTGACACGTAAAAATGTTGCAGAAATATGCTTTTAAATTTAATTATATAGCACTCAATACATGTACCTAAAATGACCTGTACACAGATACAATTATGGCAATCAGGATATTACAATTCAGAATTGTAAAAACCGCGACGTCCTCTTTAGATAACAGAATTAGTCTGAACAAAACAGACGTTCCTGGAACTGCAAACACGGAAGTTGTGATTTGTACGCCATTGTATACTCTTCTCTAGTTTTAACATTTTTAAGGTCTTTCCCCTACATGGGAAAGACCTTATTGTTTTTCTAATGTTTTTTTTTCTTTTTCTTTTTTTAAGGTCTTTCCTCTCCGCGAGGAAAGACCTTATTGTTTTTCTCCTGTTTTTTTTTTTTTTTTTTTTTTTTTTTTTTTCATCCAGCATTTGTTTGACATGGCCTCCCCTCGTTTCTATTTGAGTTATCAAGACCAAATATGGACCATCGGCAGACCTCATCATGATGTATTACCAGATGAGGCTGTGTAGGATTTCATCATCCCCTTTAGAAGTTATCTCCCTTTTATTGTTTTTTTTCGACATGGCCCCCCCTCGTTGTTTTTTAAGATATCATGACCTTATTTGGACAATTGTTAGATCTCATCATGATGTGTTACCATATGAGGCTGCTAAGGATTTCATTATTTCCTATAAGAGTTATGTCCCCTTGAAGCAATTTCTTTCTTTTACATTTTTCTCAAAAAGTATTCAAGATAGAATCCATTTGAAAACGGCAACATGTACAAGACCAGATGGCAATGTTAATTAACATATACAATCATTTTATTGTTAACCCTTATAAGGAGTTATTTCCCTTGAAAAAATATACACAATTTTTGAAAATTTGTATCTCGAGAACCGGAAGTCGTAAAGACTTGGGACCTACACCAATAATCTTAAGTTCATGTGACCTTTAATTTGCACCCAAGGTCAAAGGTCACTGAGTGCAAAATAAAATTACGCTGCAATTTCAAGCTTTCATATTAAGAAAACGATAAGAGTTTGCTGCATACTTACAGCGTATAAAATGTTCCTCTCGACGAGCTCTACATTTTATACACTGAGCTCAAAAGAGTCGGACTGTCTGTTCAAAAGTTACGACGGGACGATTCTTAAAAGTATAGTATTATGTGTATATCTTTTTAAAGGTAACAGATATCAACCTACTATAAACTGCAAAGATGATCAGTAGTTCAAGACCTTCAATTTGAGATCAATGTCAGGTCATGATGAAATTTCACCTTGACCTTCACATTATACCATGACCTTGACCTTGTGATATTTAAAAAGGTCGAGTGGTCCTGAGTTGAATGGTGATAGTCCCATGTCTCTATGACTTCCGGTTCTCAAGTTTAGTATTGCATCATATATTGGATGATTAATTGTGACCTTGGTGAACTTTGAAATTGTCCCAATTTTTTTTCTATGATGTTGTCCTTCAACTGTAGATCATTTATCATTTAACAGATTTGAGATATCTATTGTCGTTTTAGAGATAATGCAGTTTCAAGTTTTGCGAGCGGAGGCATGTATTTCTGAATCAACAAGAACTTACCACTTAAAATGTTTAAAAAAAATGAAGAGGTTAACATAGTTATATGTTTGACCAAATACCAAAAACATTCCATGGAAAAAAACACCAAAAATTCAATTTGAAATTTTCAAGTTTTGCATTGACTTTGTAAGTTTCATAGTAGACCCAGGAGTAGATTACCTTAGCCGTATTTGGCACAACTTTTTGGAATTTTGGGTCCTCAATGCTCTTCAACTTTGTATTTATTTGGCTTTTTGAACTATTTTGATCTGAGCGTCACTGATGAGTCTTATGTAGACGAAACGCGCGTCTGGCGTATAAAATTATAATCCTGGTACTTTTGATAACTATCATAACTTCTATTTATATAGTTGATATTGCATCATTATTTGCACTTTGTCAAATGGGGTCATCTGATATATCAAATTGAAGGTCTTAATAAACTCTACTTAAAAATGAAAATTTTAAACCCCCTTTTCATCCCAGGGGGACGGGTGGGGTCATTTAGTGCAAACATTCAAATTTCTCAGATGGTAAGGTTGTCGCATATCAAATGAAAGAACATAAAGCGTACATTTCAAATTTCAAATTGACGTCCCCCAAAAATTGGTTGGATGGGGTCATTGAGTGCAAAAAATATTTTTTTTTTACGATAGGGTTGTTGTATATCAAATGAAAGGTCATGATGTGTACATTTGAAATATCAAATTCCCGACCTCCAAAAAGTAGTTGGATGGGGTTATTAAGTGCAAAAATCAAACTTTCTAGAACATGACGTTGTCGCATATCAAATGAAAGCTCATCTACCCTGTGATACATATATCATACTTCCGATCTCAAAAAATGTAGGCGGATGAGGTCATTAAGTGTAAAAAGCGAAAAGTTTCAGAAGGTATGCTTGTCGTATATCAAACGAAAGGTCATACAAAGTACATTACGAAAACATCACTTTTACAGGAAAGACCTTTCAATTGTTTTACAAACAATTGAGATACTAGTTAAGGTCTTTCCTCTCCGCGAGGAAAGACCTTATTGTTTTTCTCCTGTTTTTTTTTTTTTTTTTTTTTCATCCAGCATTTGTTTAACATGGCCTCCCCTTGTTTCTATTGGAGTTATCAAGACCAAATATAAACCATCGGTAGACCTCATCATGAAGTATTACCAGATGAGGCTGTGTAGGATTTCATCATCCCCTTTAGAAGTTATCTCCCTTTAAATGTGTTTTTTCGACATGACCCCCCCTCGTTGTTTTTGAAGATATCATGACCTTATTTGGACAATAGTTAGATCTCATCATGATGTGTTACCATATGAGGCTGCTAAGGATTTCATCATTCCCTATGAGAGTTATATCCCCTTGAAGCAATTTCTTTCTTTTACATTTTTCTCAAAAAGTATTCAAGATAGAATCGATTTGAAAACGGCAACATGTACAGGACCAGATGGCAATGTTAATTAACATATACAATCATTTTGTTGTTAACCCTTATAAGGAGTTATTTCCCTTGAAAAAATATACACAATTTTTGAAAAAGTGTATCTCGAGAACCGGAAGTCGTAAAGACTTGGGACCTACACCAATAATCTTAAGTTCATGTGACCTTTAATTTGCACCCAAGGTCAAAGGTCACCGAGTGCAAAAAAAAATTACGCTGCAATTTCAAGCTTTCATATTAAGAAAACGATAAGAGTTTGCTGCATACTTACAGCGTATAAAATGTTCCTCTCGACGAGCTCTACATTTTATACACTGACCTCAAAAGAGTCCGACTGTCTGTTCAAAAGTTACGACGGGATGATTCTTAAAAGTATAGTATTGTGTGTATATCTTTTTAAAGGTAACAGATATCAATCTACTATAAACTGCAAAGATGATCAGTAGTTCAAGACCTTCAATTTGAGGTCAATGTCAGGTCATGATGAAATTTCACCTTGACCTTCACATTTTACTATGACCTTGACCTTGTAATATTTGAAAGGTCAAGTGGTCCTGAGTTGAATGGTGATAGTCCCATGTCTCTACGACTTCCGGTTCTCAAGTTTGATATTGCACCATATATTTGATGATTAATTGTGACCTTGGTGAACTTTGAAATTGTCCCAATTCTTTTTCTATAATGTTGTCCTTCAACTGTAGATCATTTATCATTTAACAGATTTGAGATATCTATTGTCGTTTTAGAGATAATGCAGTTTAAAGTTTTTCGAGCGGAGGCATGTATTTCTGAATCATCAAGAGCTTACCACTTAAAATGTTTTAGAAATTGAAGAGGTTGACATAGTTATATGTTTGACCAAATACCAAAAACATTCCATGGAAAAAAACACCAAAAAATCAATTTGAAATTTTCAAGTTTTGCATTGACTTTGTAAGTTTCATAACTTCTATTTATATAATTGATATTGCATCATTATTTGCACTTTGTCAAATGGGGTCATCTGATATATCAAATTGAAGGTCTTAATAAACTCTACTTAAAAATGAAAATTTTAAACCCCCTTTTCATCCCAGGGGGACGGGTGGGGTCATTTAGTGCAAACATTCAAATTTCTCAGATGGTAAGGTTGTCGCATATCAAATGAAAGAACATAAAGCGTACATTTCAAATTTCAAATTGACGTCTCCCAAAAATGGGTTGGATGGGGTCATTGAGTGCAAAAAATAAATGTTCTTTTAAGGTAGGGTTGTTGTATATCAAATGAAAGGTCATGATGTGTACATTTGAAATATCAAATTCCCGACCTCCAAAAATTTGTTGGATAGGGTAATTAAGTGCAAAAATCAAACTTTTTAGAACATGGTGTTGTCGCATATCAAATGAAAGCTCGTCTACTCTGTTCCATATATCACAATTCCGATCTCAAAAATGTAGGCGGATGAGGTCATTAAGTGTAAAAAGCGAAAAGTTTCAGAAGGTATGCTTGTCGTATATCAAACGAAAGGTCGGACAAAGTACAATACGAAAACATCACTTTTACAGGAAAGACCTTTCAATTGTTTTACAAACAATTGAGATACTAGTTTTTTCTTTTTTTTCTTCCAACATTTTTTTGACATGCCCGTCTCTTGTTTCTGTTGACGTTATTGAGACCAAGTATGGACCATCGATAGACCTCATCATGAACTTTTACCAGATGAACTTTTGTAGGATTTCATCATCCGCTTTAGAAGTTATCTCCCTTTTATTGATTTTCTTCAACATGGCCCCCCTTAAATGTTTTAAAAGATATCATGACCTTATATGGACAATAGGTAGATATCATCATGATGTATTACCACATGAGGCTGCATAGGATTTCATCATCCCCTTCGAGAGTTATATCCCCTTGTAGCAATTTTTTATATTTACATTTTTCTCAAAAAGTATTAGAGATAGAATGTAATTGAAAATGACAGCATGTACAAGAACAGATGGCAATGTTTATAAACATAAACAACTAATTTGTTACTTACCCTTATAAGGAGTTATTTCCCTTTAAAATTTATAAATAATTTTTGAAAAATTCTATTTTCAGAACCGGAAGTCATAGAGACCTTGAACCTTCACCAATAATCTTTAATTCATGTGACCTTCAATATGCACCCAAGGTCAAAGGTCACCGAGTGCAGAATAAAATTACGCTGCAATTTCAAGCTTACATATTAGGAAAACGATAAGACTTTGCTGCATACATACAGCGTATAAAATGTTCCTCTCGACGAGCTCTACATTTTATATTATAAGCCCATAAAAGTCCGACCGTCTGTTCAAAAGTTACAACGGGATGATTCTTAAAAGTATAGTATTTTGTGTATATCTTTTTAAAGGTAACAGATATCAACCTACTATAAACTGCAAAGATGATCAGTAATTCAAGACCTTCAATTTGAGGTCAATGTCAGGTCATGATGAAATTTCACCTTGACCTTCACATTATACTATGACCTTGACCTTGTGATATTTGAAAGGTCAAGTGGTCCTGAGTTGAATGGTGATAGTCCCATGTCTCTACGACTTCCGGTTCTCAAGTTTTGTATTGCATCATATATTTGATGATTAATTGTGACCTTGGTCAACTTTGAAATTGTCCCAATTCTTTTTCTATAATGTTGTCATTCAACTGTAGATCATTTATCATTTAACAGATTTGAGATATCTATTGTCGTTTTAGAGATAATGCAGTTTGAAGTTTTGCGAGCGGAGGCATGTATTTCTGAATCATCAAGAGCTTACCACTTAAAATGTTTTAGAAATTGAAGAGGTTGACATAGTTATATGTTTGACCAAATACCAAAAACATTCCATGGAAAAAAACACCAAAAAATCAATTTGAAATTTTCAAGTTTTGCATTGACTTTGTAAGTTTCATAACTTCTATTTATATAGTTGTTATTGCATCATTATTTGCACTTTGTCAAATGGGGTCATCTGATATATCAAATTGAAGGTCTTAATAAACTCTACTTAAAAATGAAAATTTTAAACCCCCTTTTCATCCCAGGGGGACGGGTGGGGTCATTTAGTGCAAACATTCAAATTTCTCAGATGGTAAGGTTGTCGCATATCAAATGAAAGAACATAAAGCGTACATTTCAAATTTCAAATTGACGTCTCCCAAAAATGGGCTGGATGGGTCATTGAGTGCAAAAAATAAATGTTCTTTTAAGGTAGGGTTGTTGTATATCAAATGAAAGGTCATGATGTGTACATTTGAAATATCAAATTCCCAACCTCCAAAAATTAGTTGGATAGGGTAATTAAGTGCAAAAATCAAACTTTCTAGAACATGGTGTTGTCGCATATCAAATGAAAACTCATCTACTCTGTTCCATATATCATAATTCCGATCTCAAAAATGTAGGCGGATGAGGTCATTAAGTGTAAAAAGCGAAAAGTTTCAGAAGGTATGCTTGTCATATATCAAACGAAAGGACGTACAAAGAACATTACGAAAACATCACTTTTACAGGAAAGACCTTTCAATTGTTTTACAAACAATTGAGATACTAGTTTTAACATGATTTTTCATTTAATCGAACCATTAATGAAAATAAATTGATACAGTACTAAGGAAAACAATTTCACATGGAAAAATGCAGAAACAACAAACAATATCCTGCACTTCTAAAACATTATATAAATGTATGTTTATAAACAATTTTAAATCTAGATTGTTCTGTTAAGTTTTGAAAGGAAGAATTGATTGATTAATGATTGATAATGTATATCATTAATTAGAACTCAACTCTTTCTATAATTAAAATCTTATTCACAAATTAAAACAATTGGTGCGGGCAAAAGATGAATAGACTTTATTGTCTAAATCACTTAACACATCCAAAAGTAGACAACAAATATTGAGACACCATTCGAAATCCAATTTGTCAGGATTTCCCATAACCCAGCCTTTCCCATTTGTTCAGTGAATTTAGAGTTCCAAAACAATTTTTGGCATTGTTTCTCCTTACAAATACCAACCCGCTGGTTTTAAGAAAACTTAAATTGTTCTTGGGTGTATATAAGTTTTGCATTTTCTGGTCAGCGTCATCATGCTTAGATAAACCGAAATTCCTTAAAAAAACGATACATGTATTACAAAAATATGACTTGACATACTCTCATGTTATATAATTTATCTAAAAAATGTCGATAAATATTCTGTCACTACTGTATGCACATGTATCTAAATGTCTGTAATATTACATAAACCGCCTACATTTTCTTGTAGTTTTAAAATTTAAACAAATCCCGAGTTTCACTTCAAAACATAATGTAGATTAAAAAGAAGAATGTATTATGATTAAAGATAAAATCGCTTTACGGACTCATTTTATATCTAGTGTGGTCCTTATTAATATTTTGTCGTTGTCTGAACAACGGAAGAATTTTGTGTAATGTCGTTATGATCAAACGAGATAAAGCATTGTGACCATTGATTTTATTCTTTATTGTAATGCATTGTTCAGTAAATCACATAAAGAAGGGATTTTAAAACATAAGGTAGGAGTAATCATTTAGTTTTTATTTTTATTTTTTTTTTTTTTTTTCAATTTTTAATTCATTTTATTATTGTTAAACCATAACTATGAGCAAAAAACAGATAAGAGCTTCTCTTCTGAAAATGTATTTTTTTTCTTTTTGACTAGCCTATAGTAGAAATAATTATGTGTGCTTAACCTAGTGTAGATAGAAATGAAGTGTTTGAATTAACTTAGATATAGTAGAGATGTACATAGTACAGGATATACAAAATTGTACAAATAAATTCATCATAATAGATACCAGGACTAAATCTTGTATTTACGCAAGACGCGCGTTTCGAATGAATGAATGAATGATCTTTATTCTCATAAACCAAATACATAGTTACAGAGAAGATATTATAATAATATATATTACATATATAAGATATAGCATGTGTGAAATACAAATAAATATGATAAATATTTACAAAAATGATAAATAAACATATAGTTGTATTGACCAGGAGGATAGACTTTCACAGAAATAGATTTAATAAATCTACAAAGTTTCTCAAGCTCAACAATATTTTGGGTTGAACATACTTGTTTGAATTTGATAACATTTATATTTTTATTACAATATAGTGGTAAGTATTTGCATCTTTCATCTTTGAAATAATTACAGGACATGATATAATGGTATTCATCACCAATGTCAGTTGAGGCGCAAAGGTGACACAATCTTTCAGATCTTAGGATGTTGCGCCACCTTCCCGTCTCAATGGGCAAACGGTTATTCCCACATCTAAATTTACATAAGGTTATTAATAAATTAAATGGTAGTACTGATAAATAGTGTTCAAATTTAAAAACATTTTTGTACAATCTAAAACACAGCCCCTTGGGCGAATTGTTCATTTCTGTTGACCATTCTTGAATGAACTGCATGATCTCTTAATCTTTGCTAAACACTCAATACAACCCAACGTTTCTCAAATAAGTTGTGACTTTGCCATATATTTGACACTCCACAGTCATCAAAAATTTTCTTTATATATAATATCCATTTACTATCATAACCATAGTTATTGAAATTTACATATAACAGCTTATATAATAGACATGATAGTTTGCTCGGTGTTTGCTCTCTTTCCCTTCTTGTAAACGACACCAGAAATTAATCATACGTGACTTGACGGTAACTGAAATCGGGTATCTTCCTAATTCCCCATAGACCATAAAATTGGGGGTTGAACTTTTTAACCTCAATATATGTTTGCAAAAACGCAAATGAACTCTCTCAAGAATATCTAAATTTTCAAATCCCCATATCTCACACCCATAAGTTAGTATAGGAACAATACCCTTATCAAACATATCGAGTTGGCACTCGATCGACAAGTTATTTAATCTGGATTTTTTTTTTATTACAGCATACATTGCTTTAATCGCCTGGTCACGTAGATATTTTCTGGTGGAAAGAAATGAGCCACTTCTAGAAAAAATAATACCAAGATATTTATAGCTACTGACTATCTCAATTTCATTTCCATCTATCTTAAATAACAAGTTTCTAGGTATTCTACCTTTTGAAAATATCATAATTTTCGTTTTATTAATATTTATTTTCAATTTCCATTTTTTACAATATTCTGAAAATTTGTCCAACATACATTGTAAATCATGGCTAGATTCAGCAAGTAGTATTGTATCATCAGCATACAATAACAGAAAAAAAATTAAAATATACAAAAAGTTCATTTTCAATATCTTTTGTTACAGACTGAATTCCTTCATTATAAGAATTTTCTAAAAATTCTTGTAAATCATTTAGACACAAGGAGAAAAGTAAAGAAGAAAGGTTTTCCCCTTGTCTAACTCCTGTTTCACAAGCAAAGATTTCAGAAACTTCTGAATTATGAACAATTCTAGATTTGACATCATTATACATATTTTTAATAATTCATAGAAATTTTCCGTTCACATGGTTTAATATCAGTTTGAAAAATAATGAGTTTCGATGAATAAAATCAAAGGCTTTTTCGAAGTCGACAAATACACAAAATAATTTCTTCTTTTTCACCCGTAATAATTCAAATAAAGCATATAATGAAAAAACATGATTCGTTGAGGAAATCTGCTTGGTTTTTATTTACGATGTTATAATTTTCAACAAAATCCCCAAGTCTGTCGTTAAGAATTGACGTGAAAACCTTCTCTAGACATGACAAAAGTGTAATCGGCCTATATTTTTTTGCGTCTAATTTACACCCCTTGTTTTTGAAAATAGGTATTACATTTCCAATAAGCCAAGCCTCAGGCAGGATTCCCGTATCAAATACAATATTAAATAAATGTACATAAATATCAACCATACAATCAAGAGAAGAAGCAATATATTCATTAATAACTTGGTCTTCACCTGGTGATTTATTATTTTTAGCTTTTTTTTTATAGCTTTCAAAATTTCATCCCGGGTTATTGGGCAATTCAAATTTTCATTTACTGTATCAGAATTAACATCGTTTTCTATCAAAAACTCATTTTCGAACTTATTTTTGTTTAAGTCCTTGAAAAAATCAAATAAGTTTTGCAGTGAAATATTGCTTTTCTCTCTTTTTCTACCTCTATTGAACAATTTCCAAAATTCTTTTGGATTTTTTGTTTTCAATTCCTTCATCTTTTTGCTCATTTCAGTATTATGATTCTTAATATTAACATCCATAACTGTTTTATAATATAATTCACTTTGTCTAAGTCGTTCTTTAAAAATGTTCGACCCATAATGTTTGTATAATCTCTTAGATTTTCTAAATTCTCGTTGAGCTTTTTTACAATCTTTATTGTACCAGTCTTTACTAAACTGGTTCTTTGAGCACTTAAACATAGCAGATTCGGTTAAAGTATCACAAATATCAGTAACAATGTTATTCATATCATATTTAGTAACATTTTTTACACCATTTACTCATTACATTTTTCATTTTCCCATTTATTAACTCTTTCGTCACCAAAACACAATGTTTCTGTTAATAATTTGTCTTTTATTTCATCATTTGTCTACAAAAGACTCATCATGGACGCTCGAATCCAAACGACGGTAGATTTAATTAAATAAAATGGGATGTTGATTATAAATATTTAGTTTTGTACTGTCAGAAATGAAATCAAGAACCTTGATAGACAATTCCTTTTTTAACGTCATAAAAATGTTTCAGTTGACTCTTATAACCTGTGAAAAAAGATAAAAACATGTTATAACGGTAATACTTATATAATATTGTTAATAAGCTTGATAGGTTCGAAACATTGGATTATGTTATCTATCATGAATACTCTCTTACCGACCGCGAAGACACTAATGGGTAGTCAAGGTCGTTAAAACCACACTCGTTCGTTGAATACTCCCCGTTTACTACTATCTGACACCTTTGACCAATGGAGACAATTTATTTGTATAAAACGTGTTAATTCAATCTTTAGGGTATTGATACACATAAAAGAGATCAACACTTTAAAACCACCTAGTATGCTTCCGAGTCGATCTTCTATATAGAAAACACGTTTCAATTCAGAGTGATTAAAACGTAAATTATTCAATCAATTTGAAAATAAGATTGCTTAAATCTTTCCTAAAACATTCATTCTGTCAGTGCATGGAAAGTACTATTTAAAATTTAAAGGAATAACAACGGCTAATTAGCATGTATAAACGGCCTGCAGACCTATGTACTAAAGTATTATGAGTTTATCCAATTATAGTCTCAGCGGCAAGACCCCTTTACTAAGCTATAAGGTCCCGTCATAGCAAATACAAAATAAATACGAACATTTATGATGAAACAATAAACAGCAAACACATATGACATGTAGACAGCCATTATCGACAATTATCGGATATGTTCCTTACGTCGTAACTACAATCCCCTTCCCTTTCATGAATATGACCTACCGAATTAGACTATTTACCGGATTTGTAATCACATAAGCAACACGGCGGGTGCCACATGTGGAGCAGGATCTGCTTACCCTTCCGGAGCACCTGAGATCACCCCTAGTTTTTGGTGGGGTTCGTGTTGTTTATTCTTTAGTTTTCTATGTTGTGTCGTGTGTACTATTGTTTTTCTGTTTGGTTTTTTTTTCATTTTTAGCCATAGCGTTGTCAGTTTGTTTTGGATTTATGAGTTTGACTGTCCCTTTGGTATCTTTCGTCCCTCTTTTAACATAAAGGTGTTTTCTCTGATTTGTTAAATATGCCTGACTTAACTCATTCTTAAAAACTTTTTGACTCCTGCATTATAAGAGAGAAGACGTTATTAAAAATCAAAATATATTTTATTGGCGAAGTAAGATCATGGCTTCTGTCGGTTACCAACCCACAAACAAAGGGTCTTTGGGCAACCGTAAATTAGATGCAAATAAAATAGATAAATAAAAATTAGATGCAAATAAAATAGATAAATAAAATTCAAAATTCAAATAAAAAACTAAAATGAAATGAAATTTTGAAATAATGAGGTGCTGACTTGAACTCTGGCAACAGATGTCCAAAATCAACATGAGAAACTACGTTTGAGGTGGAAATGAAGATTACATGGATTAATGTTCTAAATTAAATAATAATACAGTGATAAATCAAGTTCATCGGTACTGGTGCAGCCTAAAAAGTCCGCCACTAAACAAGTTCAAAAACATTCATTTCATAAAGAATGTTTTGGAACTTGTTACCGCCAACCAGTATCATACATTGAGAGTCGATATAACAGATAAGTCTGATTGTAATAACAAGAATCTGACCGCAGTAACTACTAGCTAACAGATTCCCGAAGCCAATGACCTACTTCGCCGTTTGATGGTCAATAAATGGATGCAAATTGATAATAGCATAACTGGATAATAAATAGATGAAAATAGATAATAGCATAACTGAAGTTGTAACTTGTATAAAATTAGATAACTTTGTATATCTGACAAATAACATATTTCTTCTCACTGTAGTTTGGTTCAATCACTTATTTGGAATCTTGTTCTTGTATTGCAATCGTGGTAACATTAGAACCAAGCACATTTGACTAAGGTTACAAATCTTGGAAAAAATCAATATCGCTTATAAGTTAAGTCATATCGTATTGAACGCTTTGTCCGATGTCATGTCCATTTTAGTGGATTACTTAATATTGCGGGGCCCTTCGAGAATGAGCTTACGATTAGTTTATCTCTTTACTTAAAATGCCTCATAACACTTTGACCTTGCTGACAAATTGTGATACTAAAATGTATAAGAGAACACAACCATAAGTAACTACAATCTTCCGAGCACGAACGAAGTCATTTTGGTGATTGAAAAACCCACTATCCAAGCACGCTTTTGGAAACATGAAATATCTTAAATTGACAATCAATCAAAATCAGCTCCAGATTGGTAATATACAATATAGAAAAATAATTAAAATTAATATGATAACAGATGAAGATATTTGAATTGCCAACTGTTATGTTTGTAATCAGATATATGGTTAATACTTTTTATATTACCAATGACTGAATTCTACTTTTACCATCAGAAAATATAAAAACTAAAAGATCTGACATAAATGTCAATGAGGCAACTATTTGCCTAAAACTTAATAGCGTGGGCGTAAACAGCTATAGGCCACCGTACAGCCTTCAACATTGGACATAGTCCATACAGTATAATAGCAATAAAAGGCCCCGTCAACAATTCAAACAAGAAAACAAGGCCATATTTAAGTATAAATCAATCTAAACGTAAAACAAGTATAATAGACTGCGACAAACAACAAATTTGTGAGAACTAAGCCCTCCCGTAACCGGGGACAGTGGTTAACAACACAAAATAAAACAAAGTTGAGGTGGGTTTGACTCATCAGATCGACACAAAACACAATACACAACTAACAAATAGACTAAAGACATCAAGTACCCACCTAAGAGTACTCGCAGTTACTGAAAGCTTGTTCAAAGCCAATTGAAACTAGTAAATGAATCGTGTTTCCCCAGACAAAAACTTTTTAAACTGGGGTGCAGTTAAGACCCCCAAAATTAGACTCTAAAAATAGCCGATGGAATATTGTCTTTAGGGCGCTCGTCAATACGGCATTAAATCTGGTATCTTGTAACATTTTGTTTTGTTTGTTTAATTTTGTTTTTGTTTTTTTTGTCAGTTTTGTTTTTGTTTTTTGTTTTGTTTTTGTTTTATTGCATATCATGCGTATGGCGTTCGACAACAATTATTATCCCAAATCATTTATGACTGCTTCCAAAAACGAATATTCCCTAACATACGTATATACATAAAATTCCATGTATATTTAACCCAATTGCGTTGTTTCTCTTTCAGATAAAAAAAAAAACGTACTAATTAGCAGTTTTATAGTCTGAGATATACGCTACTATTAAATCTAAACCACAAAAGCAATAAAATCAATTCATCACCTAACTTATTTGAACTTTTCTTGACCTCTGTAATGATATAAATAAGATTTAAGAAAACCATTAGCCCAGACAATTTATATCAACAATTTTCAGACTATAATTTTATCAAAGATCTACACATCTGGTAATAAAGTTTGTAAACGTAACTTGCAGAAGTGTATGATATTTCTTCTCTATTCGTTATTAATGTTAATTAAAAGATTATAATTGCCAGTGATACAACTATCCACTAAAGTACAAATGAGGTAAATGTAAGCAAATATATACAACCATACGGCTTTCAACAATGAGAAAAAAAACCATACCGTATAGTCTGCTATTAGAGGCCCCGACATTAAAATTATAAAACAATTCGATGAACAACTAACGGCCTAATTTATAACAAAACAGTTTACGAAAAACAAATATGACAAACATAAACCAACGATGCCTTTTTCCAAGTAAAGCAGTAAAACTATCTTGCCTTGCTGATCAATTTTCTAAAATTTGAGACTAATGGAAACATTGTAATCTGTAAAACTTATATCATTTTAACTTTAAAGTTGATAATGCGCAAGTGGATTGATAGCTACTAGTTCCACTCATATGAAAAATCCAATAACGCTAGTTTAAACAAACCCTGAAAAAAAAACCAAAAAAAAAACCAATAAAATTCGTTACTTGAACGGCAAACAGATGGCAATAATATTTTCAGCTTATGTAAATATTTGATGGTTATAGCAATCATGAAAATCAACATTTGATTATCTTGTCCATTACATGTAGCATTTTATTTTTCTGGGCACGATTAAAACGTGCGCAAAAAAGCTTTGTGAGTAATGACGGTTTATCCTAGTGCAAGACGTTAGTTTGATCACATTATTTATACATAATACAGACAGGGTATGAATGATTTGTTGTGATCATGGTACATGAATAATAGCCATAGATCTAAATCAACTGGTCCCCATTTACAAGACTTTGAAATTGCTTTCTTTAACCGAAACATCTTTCCAAGGTGAGAAAGATATAATTAGAATAAATGTAAAAATTCCTTCGTGATATGTACACATACTAAAAATGCTCTGAATATAAAATTACATGCGGGACTATACCTTCTCAGTGTAATTATAAAATAAATCAGTGTTGAAATGTTTTCTTATCGGGATGAGATATATAGATAAGAAACCAATTATAAATAAATCAATCTTATTCTTATTCTTATTCGTGTTATGGTCTTTCATAGTAAAAGCAATCCGGATCAATATAGTATTCGCCATTTAAAATCGTTTTCCTTATTATGCTCGAAATGCTGAAATCATTGTTAAAGCTAAAATTGGCATGGACTGAATTAGCTACATTAAAATTAAAGAATAAAAGATGTACCTGTTTTATTGATGTAATTAGATAAGGCATACTGCCACTTCTCTGACTAAGATACATATAGATGGTCCTGCTGATGAATGAAATAATCCTGCATAACAAATTTTCACTCTTTACCCCAGTTATAACACCTCTTTCAACGCCTTTTCTACTCAGGCATCATAAACCTTCCAATAAATGTCATTATGAACAAATATAATTAAAATAATATATATTTTATACACTAAATAAATATCAAAATGTGTGCAATTCAATTTGGATAACCGAAAAAAAAACAATCGGTTATAAAGACACAACTTCAAAATATGAATGAATATTATTTGAAATAAATATTATAATATATATCAGAGACATACTGTATTATATATCTCTGTATATGTGCAACGCAATTTGGTGGACCGAAAAACAATCGGTTATAAAGACATCACTGTAGCTGCCATATCAAAAATGTTATCAACTGATTTCTTTTAACGGAGGCTCAACTTTGAGATATAATTTACGATTTACTGCTGTCCTAAACACGCTAAGGAACACTAAATGGTACCATAAATTAATTAATTGCATTTGATGGTGTTAATGTCTCACAAGGCAACCCCATTATTAAATAATAGTTAACATACCTGATAATGGAACAATACCATTTTAATCTGCATTACGAAATGTAAATTGAATAGAAATACCTGGAATCTAGTTTTCAATTTTAATACCTCGATAAAAAGATACAAAAATATTAATGTAACTGGAATTAAAAACTATGTGAATCAAACATTTATTATACAATCCAACATAAATAGAATAGCTGCAAAATTTGGTTCAACACCAATTGTTTGACAGAATTATGGAATAAATACAATGACACGTTAATTTCAATAGACTTTTATGAATTCTATAGACTACATAGGTTTCCTAGTAAACTTTTTATAAATCAGACGAACCACCTTTTGATAAAACATGTTGTTATCACTGCAGAAATTATGATTTGTATGCTTAATATTTGTATAGTACATTTTTAAACTTTGATATTAATAAATAGAATATGTGTTATCTGACAACTCGTTTGATGTTTTTTTTCAACGAAAGCTGTAAATAGTCCAGTATCCATAATATTTATTAAGGATGGTTATTTAAAAGGACCACTGTAGATTAACCTCAAAACACAAAAGTTAAGCATTTTTACATGTGAATGATTAATTATATATCATAAATATCTATTGAATCTGATAGTAGATAGTGTCAACTTTATTTCTATTAGTAGAATTGGTGTCAACTCTTCTTCAACAAATTATATAAAATAAAACTGTTTAAGTCAGTTTAAAAACGGAATCTGCTTCTGTTTTTAACCGTTATTTCATTCGAATATATTTACACATTTAAATATTTTTTCCATATCGATTATGTACTGATTCAACTCAATCAGTATTCACCAAAAACTGGTTTCCTCAATGACATGACAAAAAGTCATCTTTTTTAGCGTAACGTGAATTTGTAGCTAGTTTCTGTTTTCCTTTATGAAGACAGCCTATACGAAGTGGGCCTCATACGAAAAAAGGCACAAATGTAAAGAGCATGTATAAAAAACATGTGCATGATCTTGTAACTGACCCAAAATGATGTACGGGGCATAAATATAAACCAAAGCTGACCACTCTACTGAAGCTGTTAAACCTGTGCTTTAAAGGTCATACACTAGATGTCTAAATACATATCAGCTTCCACCACAGATCGAGGTAGAGACGTTAAACCAATTGATAGTATACCGATTATTCTATGTTCTCTGTTCAGTAGAGAACTCTTGTAGCAAAACGTTCACGACTTTGTAGATGGGCTGTTGCAAGGGAAATTTTCTGTCACAATGCAACTTACCCTGTTTCCAGTTGTACAAATGAAGCAAAACATATTCTGTTCTTCTCGGTAAACCATTCTGTAGGAAAGTCAAATTGCACTTTAATCTATCAGCAATATAAAAATGTAATTAAAGTTACGAGATATATAAAAAATCTAAAGTATGATTTTTTTTTAATCATTAGTGAAGTGAAATAGTGAAATAATAGTTTGCTTTTATCAGCTAAAATGGTTCAATTTTGTCAAATTAAGTTAATAAACATTGATAATGAATTATTCATTTGCAAGTGAATAATTCGACCTCATTAAATCCGTATTCATGTGAACTCCAATTTAAACCCGTAGAAAGAGATAGAATAACGCATGCATTGTCCGTGTACGGTTATTTAAAGGAAAAGAATGTCAACATTGAAAGTGAAACAAAGGTAAATAATTTGATTGACTGATTCGATCCACAAATAAACATTCTTATAAAGGTAAAAACGACGATAAACATACATTTTTAATCTATAATATAGAATTTAACAGACCTATACAAATCCAATTGCACGGGTTACTTAATCTATTTATATCTATGTTTATGTTTACATCGCTTATATGGTCATTGGAGGTCAACTCGATAGTTAATTAGATGGCATCTTGGCTAAAATTCACACGAAACGATGCTACATCTTATTGAGACAATGTCCTTTGAATTGTTTATTTTATACTTTTGATAGTTTGGAAAAACGTTTTACATCGTTATAAATAAAATATGAGAATTTGAGTCAAATCGGTGAACATGAATTTAGCAGCTAGTGCCCCTTTAAATAATGATACATAAATATTTTATCATCCAATAAGATATTTGATTAATAATATTATATCTGTCTGTCTGTCTTTCTTTATTTTCTTTCTTTATTTTCTTTTTGAATATGAACGTTTCTCTTAAACGATGTATTATGTGACCTACATGTAGATAGCCAAGTGTATTCGTGCACGTGCAATAGCGAAATTTATATAATTAGCTATCTATATAATACAATTCAAAAGTTTAAATTCAAAGAAAAAAATAAAGGAGGAAGTGTGTAAAATTTAAGCTTTGGATTGAAACAGGGTAAGGAAATATCTTGATTGTATATAAAAGGTTGTATTAAAAACTCGACATCAGTTACATTGACATTGAAATTCTTTAAGACGCCTTGAAAGTCTAATCAAATTTAATTATCTTATAAAAGTCGAATGTTTCACAGTTGTGGCAGTACCTATAATTTCATATGTTATATAGGCACTCGTGTGTATTAGATAACCTTATATAACAGTGTGTTTACTCAGTCCTAGTTCGTGAAATACAATAAAGATGTCTCATAAACATACAACTCAGGGGGAAAAACAAGTACATATACCAACAATATTTATTTTTAAGGCTTGTATTATGGTACAACCAATCATTGAATATTTTTGTCAATAGAAAAATTCCTTTATAGTATTAGTTCACCATGTTAAATGCATTACGAACATATCTACACGCGTCATTTTTTTATGATGTAACCATATAGACGACGTGAATATCGACATAAAAGGAAATCATGAAAAATTAAGGAGACATGTCGTTTCAAGATATAAATGAATAAACACTTGGTGAATTTGATTCATCCACAGTAGTTTTCTTCATTTGCCTAAATCAAGAAGTCATGAAACCAAACATATGAAATACAGGAATATAATGATACTTGGCGTGCTAAATGGTTTTGGTAGCTCATATATCGTTTTATCCAACAACTAAGCGTTGATGAAACTAACACCTATTAGCATGTAGTCCCCTCAAAATAATAATTTGACAGTCGGGATTCTTCGGATGATATTTCCAAATAAATGTGTTTTTAGTTTTCTAAATAAAAGTCCTTGTTTAAAACTCAGATGAAATTTAAAAACCTCCAGTTCACATGCTACTTATTATTCATACAAAAGTGAAACGAGGCACCCACTTTTTGGAAATTAGACGTGAAGTGAAAACAATCTACTTTTATTGATTATTTCTTATCATAATGATTAATTTGCATGACAGATGAATTTGAGTTTTCTATGTAATGTACATAGTGATTGTGGTTTTTGATGTTATGTGAACATGTAAATTCGTGCGCTTTGAAGCGGGATCAAATATTTCACATTCATTTATATGGTAAGATTTGTCCTTACTTTATTTCTCTCATATCGCAATTACTGACAATTGTTAACTACTATTTTCCAAAAAATATCGTTTGACATTTTGTTTGATAAATCAAATGCTAGTATTTAGGGATTTTCCAGAAGTTTTGCTATCGGCGAAATATATGATTAAGTAAAGCAATCTTAAGTGAACTGAATGGCTGTAATAAACCAGGGATTCAAAATGAAACCCATGTTTTGTAAAAAAAAAACTTACAACGTCATGAATATTCATTCATAATTTGAACTTGATTAAATCTTCGACTTATCGCTTTGAAAAAAACTTCTTTGACAAACACGAATAAATTAGCTCCCAAACAGTGTGTAAATTTCCTTCTTTATTTCATTGTAAAGGTATTTAAGGGGGTTAAGATTAATATAGATGAAATGTGCTTCTAGATAACCAAGTTTAAACAAAAAGTGGTGAACCTATGAGGTGTTTTTATTTCAAACCTTGTTGAAACATCTAATAATACCAATCATTGATCAAAATGCCTCGAACAGAAACTTATTGCACTTAGACTGAAATGTGTAGAGTTGTCTCTGTATAGTATTTGCTATAGACTATAAAATGTTTAAATTCCAGATCAATAATAAAAACAGAGATCACAGCGAGATATGCACATTCTGAATGTTCTGTTTATCTGTCGATTTTATGTATAATGTAATGTCACTTTAACTAAGGCTTTTCTACCTAGGAAATAGATCACCTTAGCTGTATTTTGCAAACCGTTTAGGATTTTTTGGTCCTCAATGCTCTTCAAGTTCGTACTTTTTTTTTTTTGTCTTTTTAACATTATAGATTCGAGCGTCACTGGTGAGTCTTTTGTAGACGAAACGCGAGTCTAGTGTAAATATAAAATTAATCCTGGTATCTGTGATAAGTTTCTTTAAGGGTGAAAGTAATACACATATTAATTTCGTCTATACTCAAATGTTTGCTTTTATTTGACTGCCGCGAACAAAACGGAAATTAAAACTCGATATACAGTTTTAACATGCGTGGACATTTCAAATAATACCATGTCAGATGATTAATAATTCATTGTTATTTTCAGATGCTGCTGTGTTTTTAAGTTCGGCACTAGAAATCATTTTATTATTAACATCACGATGTATCATATATCTACGTTAACATATCTGCTACAATCTGTCCTTTACTGTTTAGTAAGTTTATTTATTATTTTATGTTTATTGTTTTAATTAATTTTATATCTTGATACTTTACTGTTCTAAAATTCGTATGTTATCTTTATAAATATTTATTGGAACAAAGAAAAAAGCAACAACATATTACATTGAGAGTTGTTTAACTATTAACCATCAAGTGATACAATCTTCCTCATGCGAATTCTCTTAGGCATTAAAACTGACCCTTCCCTTACTTGGACAAATCACATTGATTTAATCTGCTCCTTTAAGATTCCCAAACATATCGTACTAGTAAGTTTCATTGTGTTTCAGACAAAAATCCATACCTATTGAGAAATGCTGAACAAGGAAACCTCATACTTTCTAAACCAAAAAAAAGGAATGTTAGCAACATACCAACTTCACCTGCATATGGAATATACATTTCCCAACTTATTCGGTATTCAAGAGCTTGCAGCTCCTACTCAGACTTTGTAAAACGTCACCAGTGTCTGAGCAGAAAGTTGATGAACCAGGGGTATGTCAAAGAACGTCTCGTCCTTTTTCTAAAAAAGTTCATCGGAAGGTACCCAGAACTTGTTGATAAATATTCCGTATCAACTTCACAAATAATACACGATGGTCTTGAAGTATAGATTTTGCGTACTGACGTTGTTTATCATCTTAATTACGTGTTATATTATTCTTTTATTTGTCTTTATTAATATGACTTTTACTGTTGTCTGTTTTTAGAGATATCCTTTTGACGTAACTCTGTGCTTATGTATCCCATCATACTTTGAACGACAAAATTATTTTATGATGTGACTCTGTACCTATGTATCTAGTCATACTTTGAATGACAAAATTATTTTATGATGTGACTCTGTACCTATGTATCTTGTGATACTTTGAATGACAAAATTATTTTATTCATTAATATTACTTTTACTGTTAAACAACATTTTTAGTGATATACATTTTACGTGACTCTGTACTTATGTATCACGTCATACTTTGAACCACACTATTATTTTAATTATTATTATTACTTTAACTGCTTAGTCAGTGTTTGTTATATCTATTTTGCGTGACTGTATTTATGCATCCCGTCATACTTTGAACGACAAAATTATTTCATGTCTACCTGTGCGAATTTCAAACGCGCAATTTTACACCAGTACCCATACCCTCCTTCCTTGATGGGTGCATTTTACATAGACAAATATAATCGTATAATATGAACAAAATGAGGATGTTAATTTGATGTATGCCTTTTTGTGCTTCTTCGTTACATTTGTTGTTTTTATAGTGATTAAGATGATAACACAATGTTGACTGCTGTACCCCTATTTTTGACATTTTTACCTATTATGTCTGTTTGTTTTGTTCACGCATCGGTGACTATATAATGGAATTTGATGCGACTGTCATACAAGTGAGAGGTTTAGCTAGCTATAAAACCAGGTTCAATCCACCATTTTCTACATTTGAAAATGCCTGTACCAAGTCAGGAATATGACAGTTCTTGTCCATTCGTTTTTGATGCGTTTTGTTATTTGATTTTGCCATGTGATTATGGACTTTCCGAATTGATTTTCCTCTGAGTTCAGTATTTTTGTGATTTTACTTTTTACTACAACCAAGTCGATGTCAAGTTTCTTCACAGAAGAAACTTTACTGCTGGTGGATTATTCCCCGAGGGCATCATTAACTTGGTAGCTTTATGCATGATGAATACAAATAATACGAAGAACAAACCGGCTGGGACGTCGCCCGGGTTACCAAGGTCCTCTTTTGCTGCACGGAACACTGTAGCATTTGATTTGTGTGTTCCACGAAATATCCTCCGGGATACCCCTGATTTGACATATGTTCAGCCAGAAGGTAATTACTATTTCAAAAATTCAGATACCTTTCATAAATTAAAGCCATGTTGTGTCAATATTTTTGACTGTTTAAAGACACCTGCTACAAGTGAATCAACACCTATTATTTCTTCTTGTAAACATAAAAAAGGAAAAAGGAGCACATGTAAGACATGTGATATGTTAATCACGACTCCTGATTTCACTAGTAATTTAACATCTAAAACTTATTATACTAAATCTTTCGAGCCTCTGGACTGTTCCACGGACAATGTCGTGTACGGAATCGAATGTACTTTGTGTGGACTACTTTATGTTGGTGAAACTCGTCAAACTTTGCGTAAAAGAATGAATCAACACCGGTCTGATAATAAAGATCCTCAATTTAGAGTTCTTTATAACCATTTTAATCAACCGGACCATGATCCTTCTTTATCTATGAAAGTACGCATCATTGAGAAAATTTATCACCACACAAATAGCCCTGTACTAAGTACTCCTTTCCGCAAAGATAGAGAAAATTTCTGGATAAGGGAGTTAGGGACTGCAATGCCATATGGTTGCAATGACAATATTAAAGGAGTAGGAAATTTGTCAAGTCCTGCCTGCAGTGATATTAATGTAATGAGTTTATTTAATACTACCTTACGACAACAACGTAGTCATGGGCAAAAACATTACCATCGGCCTGATGTTAAAAAGTCTTCCAAATCTAGATCACTCTCTGGGAGCTTTGATGACCTTCTTTCACATCTTCATCATCCACTAGGGTTACATTACATAAGAACTATTCTCTTTTCACTGCCAGTTAATTTTCTAAAACGTTTGAGAGATTATGCACTTGACAAAGGAGGCACCAATACATTTTCTGCAATATACAGACTAGTCAGTATTATTTGTGATGTAGCTCTTTTCCGACTTTTCAAACCAGTAAGATCGGAACCTTTACATGAGGAAAAGAGGAAATTCCTTCCTGTTGATTTTGCCAATAGAGGAATTGATGCAATCAATCTCGGCAACGTTCTACATCACAAGGAGGTAACATCTAAAATTCCTATTTATTTTCAAAATCAATCTGTTCCTATTGTATCCTACAGTTACACCAAAACCATTGCACCTAAAATATTTAACTATAAACAAGCATTGCAGGACCTTGACTTAGAACAATACTTAAAAAGCCCTCCGACATGTGACTGTTCCCACTCGCCTTATAATTACAGCCCCTCTGGTCATGTTATAACTGGAGATCTAAACATAATTCAACATGAAAATCTCCGAAAGGTGATTTCTCATGGTCCTAAGTTTAGAGAACCCCAACACATCAATTGGAACCATAACTTCAAAATAATTATGGATTCCATTGAGGACTACGCCAGAGCATGGGCTAAACGAGAAGAAGTTGAACTGGACACTTTGTCAGAATGGGTTAAAACTATCAGGTCTCTGATAAAACGTCGCATTCACAAGTTGAAAAACTGTGTTAACGATCGACCAAAGTCCATTTTCAGAGACAAAGAGGCCATGAAATGTCTATCATCTCTTCATGATACGTATGTTGTTGTTCCTGCGGACAAAGCTTCAAATAATATTGTCTTTGTATGTAAATCGTATTACTACGAATGTCTTGTAAAAGAATTGGGTATAAAGGAGCACTCAGGTAATCCCACATACAAAGACATATCATTTGACAAGGATGAGATTTTAGCAAATCATAAGTCCTTCATGGCTTCCATAAACATTACATTGAACACCAAATCGGAGGACTTACCTTGTTTGTATTGGATACCAAAGCTTCATAAAATTCCGTACAAACAACGGTATATTGCTGGCTCATCTTCATGTTCCACTAAAGAATTGTCCATTAGATTGACTAAAATTTTATCCGCAGTGAAAGAGGGTCTTCAGAAATACTGTGAAACTGTTTACTCGCGTAGTGGTATTAACCATATGTGGATTCTTAAAAATTCTAAAGAACTTCTAGACAATTTTAAATCTCGGTCTATTTCTGAAATTAGTTCTATCAAAACTTTTGATTTTTCAACCCTGTATACCACCATTCCCCATGTGAAATTGAAAAATCGCCTAAAAGAAATAATCCACAATGCCTTTCAACATAAAAATGGTAGCATACGCTATAAATTTATTACTTTGGGATTTCATAAGGCATATTTCGTTAATAGTGACAAACAAAAAGGTAAAACCTGCTACACAAAAGAACAAGTGGTCAGTATGCTGGAGTTTCTTATCGACAACATATTTGTTGAGTTTGGAGGTAGACTTTTTCAACAAACTGTCGGCATTCCTATGGGAACGAACTGCGCGCCTCTCCTTGCTGACCTCTTCTTGTTTTCATATGAATCGGAGTTCCTTCAGACACTTGTCAAAAACAAGAAGATCAAAGAAGCCAGGTTATTTAATTTCACTTTCAGATATATTGATGATGTTCTTTCCATTAACAATCCAAACTTTTCTGATTGGGTTCCATTAATATATCCACCAGAACTAGAAATTAAAGAGACAACAGACACGGCTTCATCCGCCTCATTTTTAGACTTATACCTCGAATTTGACATACACAGTCATCTTAGTACCAGAATCTATGACAAACGAGACGATTTTGATTTTGAAATTATCAATTTCCCCCACCTTAGTAGCAACATACCAACTTCACCTGCATATGGAATATACATTTCCCAACTTATTCGGTATTCAAGAGCTTGCAGCTCCTACTCAGACTTTGTAAAACGTCACCAGTGTCTGAGCAGAAAGTTGATGAACCAGGGGTATGTCAAAGAACGTCTCGTCCTTTTTCTAAAAAAGTTCATCGGAAGGTACCCAGAACTTGTTGATAAATATTCCGTATCAACTTCACAAATAATACACGATGGTCTTGAAGTATAGATTTTGCGTACTGACGTTGTTTATCATCTTAATTACGTGTTATATTATTCTTTTATTTGTCTTTATTAATATGACTTTTACTGTTGTCTGTTTTTAGAGATATCCTTTTGACGTAACTCTGTGCTTATGTATCCCATCATACTTTGAACGACAAAATTATTTTATGATGTGACTCTGTACCTATGTATCTAGTCATACTTTGAATGACAAAATTATTTTATGATGTGACTCTGTACCTATGTATCTTGTGATACTTTGAATGACAAAATTATTTTATTCATTAATATTACTTTTACTGTTAACCAACATTTTTAGTGATATACATTTTACGTGACTCTGTACTTATGTATCACGTCATACTTTGAACCACACTATTATTTTAATTATTATTATTACTTTAACTGCTTAGTCAGTGTTTGTTATATCTATTTTGCGTGACTGTATTTATGCATCCCGTCATACTTTGAACGACAAAATTATTTCATGTCTACCTGTGCGAATTTCAAACGCGCAATTTTACACCAGTACCCATACCCTCCTTCCTTGATGGGTGCATTTTACATAGACAAATATAATCGTATAATATGAACAAAATGAGGATGTTAATTTGATGTATGCCTTTTTGTGCTTCTTCGTTACATTTGTTGTTTTTATAGTGATT
Source organism: Mytilus galloprovincialis (assembly GCF_965363235.1). Taxonomy (NCBI): domain Eukaryota; kingdom Metazoa; phylum Mollusca; class Bivalvia; order Mytilida; family Mytilidae; genus Mytilus; species Mytilus galloprovincialis. Next base: position 16,206,685 of record NC_134842.1, read on the forward strand.
AAGATGATAACACAATGTTGACTGCTGTACCCCTATTTTTGACATTTTTACCTATTATGTCTGTTTGTTTTGTTCACGCATCGGTGACTATATAATGGAATTTGATGCGACTGTCATACAAGTGAGAGGTTTAGCTAGCTATAAAACCAGGTTCAATCCACCATTTTCTACATTTGAAAATGCCTGTACCAAGTCAGGAATATGACAGTTCTTGTCCATTCGTTTTTGATGCGTTTTGTTATTTGATTTTGCCATGTGATTATGGACTTTCCGAATTGATTTTCCTCTGAGTTCAGTATTTTTGTGATTTTACTTTTTACTACAACCAAGTCGATGTCAAGTTTCTTCACAGAAGAAACTTTACTGCTGGTGGATTATTCCCCGAGGGCATCATTAACTTGGTAGCTTTATGCATGATGAATACAAATAATACGAAGAACAAACCGGCTGGGACGTCGCCCGGGTTACCAAGGTCCTCTTTTGCTGCACGGAACACTGTAGCATTTGATTTGTGTGTTCCACGAAATATCCTCCGGGATACCCCTGATTTGACATATGTTCAGCCAGAAGGTAATTACTATTTCAAAAATTCAGATACCTTTCATAAATTAAAGCCATGTTGTGTCAATATTTTTGACTGTTTAAAGACACCTGCTACAAGTGAATCAACACCTATTATTTCTTCTTGTAAACATAAAAAAGGAAAAAGGAGCACATGTAAGACATGTGATATGTTAATCACGACTCCTGATTTCACTAGTAATTTAACATCTAAAACTTATTATACTAAATCTTTCGAGCCTCTGGACTGTTCCACGGACAATGTCGTGTACGGAATCGAATGTACTTTGTGTGGACTACTTTATGTTGGTGAAACTCGTCAAACTTTGCGTAAAAGAATGAATCAACACCGGTCTGATAATAAAGATCCTCAATTTAGAGTTCTTTATAACCATTTTAATCAACCGGACCATGATCCTTCTTTATCTATGAAAGTACGCATCATTGAGAAAATTTATCACCACACAAATAGCCCTGTACTAAGTACTCCTTTCCGCAAAGATAGAGAAAATTTCTGGATAAGGGAGTTAGGGACTGCAATGCCATATGGTTGCAATGACAATATTAAAGGAGTAGGAAATTTGTCAAGTCCTGCCTGCAGTGATATTAATGTAATGAGTTTATTTAATACTACCTTACGACAACAACGTAGTCATGGGCAAAAACATTACCATCGGCCTGATGTTAAAAAGTCTTCCAAATCTAGATCACTCTCTGGGAGCTTTGATGACCTTCTTTCACATCTTCATCATCCACTAGGGTTACATTACATAAGAACTATTCTCTTTTCACTGCCAGTTAATTTTCTAAAACGTTTGAGAGATTATGCACTTGACAAAGGAGGCACCAATACATTTTCTGCAATATACAGACTAGTCAGTATTATTTGTGATGTAGCTCTTTTCCGACTTTTCAAACCAGTAAGATCGGAACCTTTACATGAGGAAAAGAGGAAATTCCTTCCTGTTGATTTTGCCAATAGAGGAATTGATGCAATCAATCTCGGCAACGTTCTACATCACAAGGAGGTAACATCTAAAATTCCTATTTATTTTCAAAATCAATCTGTTCCTATTGTATCCTACAGTTACACCAAAACCATTGCACCTAAAATATTTAACTATAAACAAGCATTGCAGGACCTTGACTTAGAACAATACTTAAAAAGCCCTCCGACATGTGACTGTTCCCACTCGCCTTATAATTACAGCTCCTCTGGTCATGTTATAACTGGAGATCTAAACATAATTCAACATGAAAATCTCCGAAAGGTGATTTCTCATGGTCCTAAGTTTAGAGAACCCCAACACATCAATTGGAACCATAACTTCAAAATAATTATGGATTCCATTGAGGACTACGCCAGAGCATGGGCTAAACGAGAAGAAGTTGAACTGGACACTTTGTCAGAATGGGTTAAAACTATCAGGTCTCTGATAAAACGTCGCATTCACAAGTTGAAAAACTGTGTTAACGATCGACCAAAGTCCATTTTCAGAGACAAAGAGGCCATGAAATGTCTATCATCTCTTCATGATACGTATGTTGTTGTTCCTGCGGACAAAGCTTCAAATAATATTGTCTTTGTATGTAAATCGTATTACTACGAATGTCTTGTAAAAGAATTGGGTATAAAGGAGCACTCAGGTAATCCCACATACAAAGACATATCATTTGACAAGGATGAGATTTTAGCAAATCATAAGTCCTTCATGGCTTCCATAAACATTACATTGAACACCAAATCGGAGGACTTACCTTGTTTGTATTGGATACCAAAGCTTCATAAAATTCCGTACAAACAACGGTATATTGCTGGCTCATCTTCATGTTCCACTAAAGAATTGTCCATTAGATTGACTAAAATTTTATCCGCAGTGAAAGAGGGTCTTCAGAAATACTGTGAAACTGTTTACTCGCGTAGTGGTATTAACCATATGTGGATTCTTAAAAATTCTAAAGAACTTCTAGACAATTTTAAATCTCGGTCTATTTCTGAAATTAGTTCTATCAAAACTTTTGATTTTTCAACCCTGTATACCACCATTCCCCATGTGAAATTGAAAAATCGCCTAAAAGAAATAATCCACAATGCCTTTCAACATAAAAATGGTAGCATACGCTATAAATTTATTACTTTGGGATTTCATAAGGCATATTTCGTTAATAGTGACAAACAAAAAGGTAAAACCTGCTACACAAAAGAACAAGTGGTCAGTATGCTGGAGTTTCTTATCGACAACATATTTGTTGAGTTTGGAGGTAGACTTTTTCAACAAACTGTCGGCATTCCTATGGGAACGAACTGCGCGCCTCTCCTTGCTGACCTCTTCTTGTTTTCATATGAATCGGAGTTCCTTCAGACACTTGTCAAAAACAAGAAGATCAAAGAAGCCAGGTTATTTAATTTCACTTTCAGATATATTGATGATGTTCTTTCCATTAACAATCCAAACTTTTCTGATTGGGTTCCATTAATATATCCACCAGAACTAGAAATTAAAGAGACAACAGACACGGCTTCATCCGCCTCATTTTTAGACTTATACCTCGAATTTGACATACACAGTCATCTTAGTACCAGAATCTATGACAAACGAGACGATTTTGATTTTGAAATTATCAATTTCCCCCACCTTAGTAGCAACATACCAACTTCACCTGCATATGGAATATACATTTCCCAACTTATTCGGTATTCAAGAGCTTGCAGCTCCTACTCAGACTTTGTAAAACGTCACCAGTGTCTGAGCAGAAAGTTGATGAACCAGGGGTATGTCAAAGAACGTCTCGTCCTTTTTCTAAAAAAGTTCATCGGAAGGTACCCAGAACTTGTTGATAAATATTCCGTATCAACTTCACAAATAATACACGATGGTCTTGAAGTATAGATTTTGCGTACTGACGTTGTTTATCATCTTAATTACGTGTTATATTATTCTTTTATTTGTCTTTATTAATATGACTTTTACTGTTGTCTGTTTTTAGAGATATCCTTTTGACGTAACTCTGTGCTTATGTATCCCATCATACTTTGAACGACAAAATTATTTTATGATGTGACTCTGTACCTATGTATCTAGTCATACTTTGAATGACAAAATTATTTTATGATGTGACTCTGTACCTATGTATCTTGTGATACTTTGAATGACAAAATTATTTTATTCATTAATATTACTTTTACTGTTAACCAACATTTTTAGTGATATACATTTTACGTGACTCTGTACTTATGTATCACGTCATACTTTGAACCACACTATTATTTTAATTATTATTATTACTTTAACTGCTTAGTCAGTGTTTGTTATATCTATTTTGCGTGACTGTATTTATGCATCCCGTCATACTTTGAACGACAAAATTATTTCATGTCTACCTGTGCGAATTTCAAACGCGCAATTTTACACCAGTACCCATACCCTCCTTCCTTGATGGGTGCATTTTACATAGACAAATATAATCGTATAATATGAACAAAATGAGGATGTTAATTTGATGTATGCCTTTTTGTGCTTCTTCGTTACATTTGTTGTTTTTATAGTGATTAAGATGATAACACAATGTTGACTGCTGTACCCCTATTTTTGACATTTTTACCTATTATGTCTGTTTGTTTTGTTCACGCATCGGTGACTATATAATGGAATTTGATGCGACTGTCATACAAGTGAGAGGTTTAGCTAGCTATAAAACCAGGTTCAATCCACCATTTTCTACATTTGAAAATGCCTGTACCAAGTCAGGAATATGACAGTTCTTGTCCATTCGTTTTTGATGCGTTTTGTTATTTGATTTTGCCATGTGATTATGGACTTTCCGAATTGATTTTCCTCTGAGTTCAGTATTTTTGTGATTTTACTTTTTTCAAGCATGGATTAGTCTTGTGGAATACTTTGCCAAAATCGTTAAGAAATATTTCAAATGTTAATTACTTCAAATGCAAAATAACAAATCAACCCGTTTAAAAGAATATTGAATACTGATTATTTGCTAACTGTGTAACCTTCTTAAAATAAAATATTTTTGTTGTTGTTGTTGTTGGTGGTGTTGTTGTTGTATCTTGTACTATTCTATATATAATATTTATAATCTCACCAGTATATATACTGACTTAACATTTTGAAATCCATTACCATCTAAAAATTTAGAACTCTATGATCTTGAGTTATTGAATCAACATGAAGAAGGAAGAAGGAATTAGTGAATCTTTATACTGGTGGAATTATTGTATCATCAATAAAGAATAAAACAAATACACCTCAATGACCCAATTTGGAGATTTTGAAACAATAATTCGTACGTAGATAATTAACATATACATTTTTATATCTTTATTCAGGTTTCAATTGTGTGCTCACAGTCGGACGAACTACGTGTCAATGTGACAGTATTGAATTCAACCTGCACTATAAATGGTAGAAATGAATGTCGAAATAAATACCTTCAAATATGTTATAAAAAGTAAGTATTGTGAAGCGATAAACAAGACCTACAAAAAGGTTTTCAATAGAAATACACTAGTATATGGTTATTTATATTTAGCTTTAAGTTAATAAGTAACTATACCTGTCAGACATTTACACAATTATTTTACACAAGAGTTATCACGCTGAAAAGATTTATTAAAACTGTCACATAAACTTAACATTAACCATGAAAACTAAACATTGACCAATAAACCATGAAAATCAGGTCAAGGTCAGATGAACCATTCTTCCATACAACAAATATAGTTGACCTATTGCTTATAGTGTACGAACCAGACTCTAAAGGGCGACGCTTTATACGACCACAGAGGTCGAACCATGAACAGTTGAGGCAAGTATGGACACTACATTTAAGCTTGATACAACTCTGAATTTGGATTGTGATTAAAAAGTTGACAAAGCATACATAGGATGAATGTGGTCTTAGAAACTTGAAATTTTGGTTTTGTTTTTTAGCAATACACTATTCTCAGACTGTTGAATATTAATCCCCTAAAAATAATACTTGAAGAAATTTTCTTTTTTAATTTCTAAAATCTGAAATGAGAAAGATTTTTTTTTGTAATATATATTTTATTTTATTTTCATATCATTTTCAAATCTCATCTACAAATAAAGATGCACAAATAGATTATTCTGCTATAACTCCTAAACATATAGTTAACCATACTTGTTACAAATTATAAAATACAAAGTCAATAACAGAATACAGAATACATCTGCATTGAGCTCTATTTCTTAATAATATTATCAATGTTTGACCATTTTTCTTTTATTCTTATTGCTTTATTGGTAGAGCACAAACTCATAGAGACCATGTCAACCCTATAATAATAGTTAAGCCATTAAATTGCTTCAGCAACAGATGGGACTGTAAATCTAACTCTACATAAATAAACATATCTCTTCAATATCAGAATACATGTATTAAGAATATCTTTAAATAGATGATATTTAACACCCAAGATTATACTTGATAAGGTTGGGAGAAAGCTTACATTACATACATCTTCTAACTTTTGAAAAAAATTAAGCCAGAATGTTCGAATATATCTACATTCAAAAAAGAGATGTATGTATGTTTCTTTAGTTTCTGTACAAAAAGTGCACAGTTCTGTTTCACTATATTTACACTTCATAAGTAAAATATTTGTTCCTAGAATTCGATGGAGTAATCTGTATTGAAATGCCCTTAATGTGGGATCTTCGGTTATAAGTAAAGGAAGGCTAAAAAAATAATTCCATTCTTCGGCCACAATATCTATTCCCAATTTTATTTTCCATTTTTCTTGTATGCGTGATGGGGTTTCCTTTATTTTATCAAGAAAAATTTTATACAAATGTTTTGATACTTTATCAACTGTTTTTATGGCGGTAACAATTTTTTGACCGACAGTATTTAGTTTGAGAAATAATTGAGAATGAATAACATTCTTCCATTCCTTTGGAAGTGCCAAGATTAGTCCATAGAACTCTAGGAAAGTTGTTTTTATATTATAATTTCTAATAAATTCATCATAATTGTAAAATTCTCCATTTTCCTTAATGAGATCATTTATGAAAAATACATTATTCTGTATCCAACTTTTATAAAAAGCTGTTTTTCCATCAATCATAATATTTTCATTTAAAACAATGGTTGAGACAAGATGTCACTTGGGGCTGTGGTCAGAGGTTCACACAGTGAGGCCCATGATGAGATTACATTTTGCCAAAAAGGGTTAAATTCTTTTTTAATTTTATTGAGTGCTGATTTTGATAAATGCCAAATATTTTCTCCACCATTCATTTCAAGGTGATCTGCCAATAGAACCTTCCATGATGAATAGTTTTTGGGGTCTAAAACTTTTTTAACCCAGGATAACTTAAGTGATTTTATAAATGATTCAATATGTGGCATTTTTACACCACCATCCTCGTAATTTTGAGATAAGTATATTTCTTTTAATTTTGTACCCTTTACCATCCCACACAAATATGTATAGCATAGCTTGTATCTGCTTTAATATATCTGGGGATGGATCTGGTAAAACAGTAAAACATTGAATTAGAATTGGTAGGGCAAGAGTTTTCACAACTACAATTTTCACATATATAGTAATATTTCTGAATGACCAATCACTTAAAAGATTTTTTTACTTTTTGAATTTTCTCTAAATAATTATCAACACATATATCAACTTTTGACAAACAATATTGAATGCCTAGGAGTTTGAATTTTCCTGAATGGTTCCATATTATTTTTTTATTTGTGTTTAGCTCCTCACCACAGCCCCTTTTTGCCCCAATCCATATAACTTGGGTTTTTTTTCAAAATTAGCCTTCAAACCAGAGCATGAGTAAAACAAGTCTATCTTATCTAGAGCACTATTGAGAGATTCTACACTATCATCCAGGATCAAAGTCGAATCATCAGCATACTGGTTGAGTAAAAATTCAGAATTAATTTAATTTGATCTTTATACCATTAATGTTGTTGTCATATTTTATTGATGCACTAAGCAGTTCCAAACATAAAATAAAAAGATAGGGAGACAATGGATCCCCTTGTCGAACCCCCCCCCCTCTCTATTACAAAAAAATCAGATAGATAGCCATTATTTTGAATGCAGCTTTTTGAATTGTAGTAAAGGGTTGTGAACCATTTCACTATTGTGTCACCAAAACCTAGAAATTTCAAGGTTTCGCATATAAAGTTCCACTCAAGAGAGTCGAAAGCTTTTTCAAAGTCCAACAAGACAAGCAAGCCAGGAATATCTTCGTCATCTACTTTTTTCAAGAGGTTATATATAAGCCGTGTACACTCACAAATATATCTGCCTTTCATAAAACCAGTTTGAGTTTCACTAATTAGGTGATCAAGGACTTTTTAAATTCTATTTGCAATACATGTTGATACTATTTTATAATCTACATTAAGTAGTGAAATAGGTCGCCAATTTTTTAGAAAATGTTTTGGTTTACCATCTTTGGGTAGACAGGTGATAACACCTTGTGTTTGTGAAATTGATAATTTACCTTCTTGAAATGCTTCTTTGAAAGAACGCAGTAGGAAGGGATTAATGTCGTGCCAAAATTTTTTATAAAACTCAGTTGTAAACCCATCCAGACCAGGAGATTATCCATTTTTCATATTTTTTAATGCATTATGAATTTCTGAGCTTTTTAGTTCCCCTTCTAAATTAATATTTTGTTCATCAGAGAGAATTTTGATAAATGGGTTTTCCAGAGAAAAGAAATTAGCTCTGTGTGTATTATTTATAAGTGTTTTCTTGGATGAATATAGATTCTCATAATATAACTTTTGTTCTGCACGAATTTTTGCTTGATCAGTGATAGTTTCCCCATTATCTAAAGTTGATTTTTGTATTACTTTTTCAATATAATTTCTTTTCTCTAGATTACAGAAATATTTTGTACTTCTCTCTCCTTCAATTTGCCATTTTGCTTTTGCTCTCATTATTGCCCCTTTTATTCTAGATTCTCTCAACGATCTTAACTGAAGTTCAATACGGGTAATTTCTTCCCTTTTATCATTGATGTTTTCATTATTGTTCAAATTGTTCAATTGACTTTCTAGTTCTGCTTCTTCCCTACTGCGTTGTTTCTTTTTAAAAGATGAATAAGATATTGTTTTTCCTCTTATCATCAGTTTTAATGTTTCCCAAAACAGTTGGTCTGAAATGGAAAATTCTATTTCTTCCTTATTTTCAGAACCAACTATTTTATATTGATCAATACAATCAGCAATACAAGTTTTAGTATTAGCAATAAATTCTTTGTCGTATAATAAAGCATTGTTAAATTTCCACGTCCCTTTGCCTTTTTCATTTGTATTAAATTGAATGGACAGAGATACGGGTGAGTGATCAGACCTATATGCAACACCAATATCACACGAGGTTATCATTGGTTGAAAATCAGATGAGACAAGGAAGTAGTCCAGTCTTGCCTGCTTCTTGTTAGGTCCTCTCCAGGAAAACCTCTTTTTCTCTGGGTATAATTCCCTATAAACATCAACCAGATCTATTTCTGACATCATTTCCTTAAGCATCCAGGTCTTCCACCTTCTAAAATATAAGGCTTTTAAGAAGTTGGCTAACGCAGCCGTAGCCGCAGCCGCCGCCGAATCACTATCCCTATGTTGAGCTTTCTGCGTCAGGAGTCGCAGGTTCGACAAAAAACGAACAATATAGTAATCTATTGAAACTGTTCTTGTGGTCTAATATGTGTTTTTGTTATATTGATTATTTACAAACACATAGAGGGAGAATATCTTCGTTTTCAATACGACATTAAATATCGCAAGACATTTACTTCCACTTAATAAACACATATGCATATTCAATGTTATTTCTTTGAAGCAAACTATGTGGTAGGAAAATGGCTGTTGACTGTTTTGTTGAGACTTTTGACCACCCGGAAAGAGCTAACTTGAACGCATTATCTGGGAGCAACTTAAAACTTGTAACATTGGACAAGGTATGTTGTTCAATAACAATTAAGGCAAATGAAAGAAAACAAAATTATTAACAAAAACGTTTAACTTTATGATAACCAAAATCTTGATTTGAAGGGTTAACCCTGGTTCGAAACAATATTTTGGTCAATTTTATTTCATCCTTGCAAGTGAATAATTCGACCTCATTGAAACCGTATCCATGTGACCTTCAATTCAACTCCTTAGATAGAGATGTATAACGCATGAATTATGCGTTGAAAAGCCTGTTTCTAAATTATTTTTTTGTGCTTGCCCAAGGCCAAAAAGTAAAAACGTTACATACTTGAAGAATAATTTTGTTTTTATCTCTGAACGTAAACATAAACTGGTTTGCAGGAGAAAATCAACGCCGTATTTGTTCATGATTCGGGACAGACGACATTTTTTTTATTTACTGTTATAAAATTTCGAAATCATTTTGAATTAATGTTCCTTGATTAAATTCTGATTCCATGTTTGGCTTTATTTTGGGTTCTTTTAGGCACTATCAACTTCTTAACGTTGTATTAGGTGTAGTATTTTAAATATTTTGGCCAGGAACATTTAGAAGGAGACATTAATTGTCGAAATGCACCTTTGGCACATTAAAACGGTATGATTTACTTATTGTTAAATTACGTTTAAAATAGATAAACGCCTAGGAATTCGACTTATCACTGGGTTTGACATTGCATGAACACTACAACGGTTGCCACGTGTGGATCAAGATCTGCTTTCACTTCTGGCTATAAGACCCTTTCTAATTTTTTTGGAGTCGATAAAATACATTTCTTTACATATATGAACGATATCGACAAACGTTTGCAAATATTACACAACCATTTGACAGCATTTACATTGGTTGTAAATTTTTTAAAAACCGCGGTCTCTTAAACATTGTTTAAACTTTGCATACGTCTGTAAAGATATGTTGCAAATATCAATATTTATCAAAATAACTATAATACTGGAAAGTATTAGTGAATAAAATACATTGCTTTACATATATGAAAAAATATCGACAAACGTTTGAAAATTTTACACAAACATTTGTCAGCAGTTTCATTGGTCGTAAATGTTTTATAAACCGCGGTCTCTCAAAACTGCCCACACCTCTGTAAAACAGTTATGCAAATTTTAAACTTTGCATATATCTCCTATCTTGGAAAGTGCATGCAAATCTATGGCCTATCTTTACATATCTTTGAAGAATGACTAAAGCTATGGAAATAAAATAATTATCTTTAGCATATCTTTGATGACCTCCTAAATAATGTCAAAGGAATAATACATTTACTTATACATTAGCAGGTCCGCAAATATATCTTGCAGAAAAGTAGTTACATTTGTCAAACATTTACATGACTGTCCAAATTGTTGTAAATCCGCCTTTTCGTGTAGTGTGGATCACTTCATGAGATCAACACCTGCTGTGGTGGGATTTTATGTTGCGTTTGTGTATTGTTGTTTGTTTGTCTTTTAAGTTGCAAGTTTTAAGTTTTAACCATCACGTTGTCAGTTAATTTCGTCTTTTAATGTCCCTTTGGTAGGTTTCGCCTCTATTCTTATTATATAAATAGAAAATAAACTTTTAATTCCAATAAGCAATGACTACGTAAAGAAATGAAATTTGTTTTTATCTTCGATAGCAGCATATATGTCGTGGTGTAGTAATTAGAGCATTAGACTACATACACAAATGCTCCTTGTTCGAAATTTTCAGGGACTGAATATTCGGATCTTCCTTGACACCATTTGCGAGTATGGTCCTAAGAAACGATGAGAGCCCGTTGAAAGAGGCATTTTCGCACCAAAGGGAGATAATTTTTGGAGCTTTTTCAATTATATATAAATTTTAAAAAGTAACCGTGGGCCAAAACGAATTGATTTTTTTATGATTTTTGTACCATATGATAAAGTAACAACTAATAACGTATTAGATAAAATGTTAAATGATAAAAAAAATGTTTTTTTTTTTTTAATTTTATACCCTCGAGCCTCCTTAACAGTTATTTCATGTATATTACAGATATCAAGTGTTACAAATATAATAGTAGGAATCACAGAAGAACCAAAAACTAATTCTTTTCCGCTGGCAACAACATGCGAAAACAGTAGAACTTTAACAACAAATGGCTTCATAGTAAAAACAAGCAGCGCAGATGACCTCTACCAGTAAGATTAAGCTTACATTAATAAATATGTAATATAAGTCTTAAAATGTATGCGATGATACCAATAAAAAGTAAAATGTATAACGGAATAAAAAATGAAAAGCTCAAACACATCAAAGGAATCGATAACAGCTGTTATATTCCTGATTTGGAACAGGCATTTTTTATGTAGAAAAAAGTAGAGTTAACCTGGTTTTAAGTTAATGATGATTTTGATTCAACCACGAATTTTAACAATCACGGATAAGAATAATTTAACAGTACTTTGAAGGTTTTCCAAATTTACCTCTAACCTGGGACTGTGGTGTAACAATACAAAATAAGAACAAACTGTAAAACAAAATTGAAAAAGGCTTAACTCATCAGATCGATATAAATCAGAAATACATCTAACAACAACACAAAGTGAGCGAGCAGAATACTTATACATTCCGATAACAACAAAGAACTAAGTATAGATATGAGAGTACTCGTAAGTATTGACAGCTAGTTCAAAGACAATAAAATGTTTAACCAAATTATTATGTAAGGAACAGTATATATGTATAAAGTGAAATTCCGAGGTGTTGCTGTTACTTTTGGTTGTACTTTCCATAAAAGAAAATAGCCACATACCGTTGAGCTAAGAAAGATCGCAGTTTTCAACCAACAGCATTAGCTAACCTTGCTTATTTCTATGTTTTTGATGGGTCGCTAGACTGTAAAGATTTTTATTATTTAGGGTGTTCCGTTTTATACGTATGATCTAGATGCGGTATAGATATGCGTCTGCACACGTAAATCGATTGGTCCCTTCAACACCTTATACATATTCAGAATTTGTTGTTCTTTTTAGATTGTAAGTTTTTCGTAGTGCATTTTGCTATTCTGTGATGCGTTATCAGAGAGCGAAATAAGGACATTGAAAATAACTTGTATTTACCTGCCTATTTTTCTTCATTTACAGATTTACACTTTCAATTGATGTAGTTTGTAAAATAGACTTTTGTGGAATAGATTGTCATAGCTGTGGTGAGTAAAAGCACAATATAGATAAATATAAAGGTGCATGTAAATTAGAACATATTCAATAAAAGTCACAACTAAGATTGACTCCTCTTTGTTATTTTTCAAGTCATGAATAATAACACTGGTTGTTAAAAGAAAGATGGCAGTGCTGTCACATTGAGATAGGTTCAATATGTTCAAAATACCAATTACAAATTTTTCCTGAATATACACTATAACTAACCATATGTTGGTTTTTTTCTTCTGAAACTGACAAGCAAAGGTAACACCCGGCCACCGAATGCTTCATTTTTATGAAGCCCAGGTGGTCCTGTGGTCTAGTGCGTCGGTTACAGTGCAGAGGGTTTGGTGTCACGATATCTCAGTAGCATGGGTTTGAATCCCGGCGAGGGGAGAACAAAATATTTGCGAAAGAAATTTACAGATCTAACATTGTTTGGTTGATGTTTAGACGAGTTGTATATATGATATAGATATATGTATTGTAGAGTATGTAAACATTTGCTAAAATTATACTACTATTACCTTATATTTTACACCGTAAAGGATTGAACGCTTATGAAACATTCCGTTTTTATTTGGTGGTAAATAATCATGAAATGTTACCTTTTTTTTAATTTAAAGTCGAATGCGATAATCAACGGAAAATGAGAGAATTTTGGTTTGGTTTACCAAAGTGTATTTTTTTCTATTGTCGTTCAATTTTTAATTATGATGAAAATGTATACGATATAATCGTTATTTCCTATCTTTACTCCATCTGAACATTTTATAAATTAAAGGATTAAAGAAAGAAACGGCAGTTTAGTGACACCAAGGACAGATCAACGATAGAGTGTTTTTTTTTAATATTTAAAACAGAAACATTTATTAAATACTAAATATCTTAACTTATGTCTATTGTAAAGGGATGATGTTTTAACTTAATGTAAATTAATATAACGCGTTCGTTTTTCTTATAAGACATTTCCTACAAATGAACTGGAAACCAGAACATACTTCGATAAACTAATTCGAAGAGTAAAAGCACCTTTGTACAAGTCACGTCAGATGTTTAATCTTTTCTTGATAGTATCTGATGGTATCGTATTTCCATTAGACTTATTATGTCAGTTCTTTACTACTGATTTATAAAAAAAAAAAATCTTTGTTCATAAATTTAGAAATATAGGTCCAAACTGCCTCAGAAAATATTGAACTACGATGGATTTGGCTACTCTTTTTGTGTAACTTTTGTAAAATAGCTCTTCATGACATAACAAAAGTTCTTGTTTGAGCATTCCGGACAAAGGTTAATTTAGAAAAAAAACATGTTGAAGTCTACTAATTTATTTAGTGTTATTTTGATTGAAGAGTTATCAAATAAATAAACCGAGAAAGATTATGACGAGCTTTATTTTATAATAGTAGACACAACAATGTTGTCCACTGGAAAAGTCACCACTTTGAATATTAGCAGAAGCCAAACTACTTACATGATTACCACATTAAATACTAGCAGAACAACAATAAAAACATTGACAACATTAAGTACACTGCATACGACGTCTAGATCAACGACAACAGTAGTAGATGGAAGAAAGACAACTGGATTTAAAACGAACAAAGCAAGTGGTGTTCTCACTGATATACTAATACCGATAACAACAACGGAAGGATACATAACATATTCATATAATGGTACAACCCAAACTGTAAGTCACTTTGATCATATATTTTTTCAGCAGTGGACTATAATTATAGATTATCGTAGATTATCTCAACGACATTGTTTTTCTCGCTTGAGCCGGTACGGCGAAACTGAGAAAAGCAATTGAGTTGAGATGAACAATGATAATCTGTTTATAGCTATTTCATCTATGACTACGTTGTTAATTTCGTTAACAACTAGCACGTGCGTCCTTAGTTTCTAGCGATTATTTGCATATCATTCGACTCCGCAAGATCAACGGAAAATTATGTAAAATAGCGATAATCTAGTTTCTTGTGGGTTTTTTTTTATCTTAAAGTGTCGGACGACTGTATATGGGTTTTGCTCATTTTTGAAGGCTGTATGGTGACCTATACATGCTATAGTTGTTTACTTCTTTTTCATTTGGTCTCTGTCGAAAAAAAGTCTCATTTGAAATCATACTACTTCTTTATTAAAATATTATGTACTTGGAGTCTGTCGAGTAATATTTCAAAGGAGAGATACATAGAAACTATACATCACATGACACCAGAGGTAACTATTTTCAACCAGAAGAAGCTAATGATTTTCCCTATTTCAAAAAACAAAGAACAACAATCTGTTTTCCAACCTGTGTTTAATTGGTTATCTTCGATAATCGTTTTTGTTTACGGAGTTATTTTGTTTTTGTTTTTTGTAAATGAAAATAGAAAATATGTTTTCTCTCAATCGATTAATGACTTTTGCACATCAGTTAACTACTGTTGCCTTTATGTATATCTATTTAAAATTTTTAATATTATTCATCAACATTTGAGATAGAATAACCTTCAATGTTCCGTGAACAATAAGTTTCCAATTGTCATGTATTTTTAAATTATAACGATCATTTATAAATGAGCATTCTTAGTACCGATTATCAGGTTGTCTATATATTAATATATATCGTTAAATATCAGCTGCAAGTCACAATAGAAATCTATTGGTCAAGTTAGCGCAACGAGCAAGTTCAAAAAGGCTTCATATTGTGTCGTGCAGCTAATATTATAAAACATCAATATGCAGACAACCGGATAATAGATTTATCTGATTGTATTTGAGTATTTTGCATGATAGTATCAAGATTTCAGTGTAAAACCGGAAGACGTCTTGATAAGTTCGTTTCTTTATTATTAACATCGATTCATACATAATGACGTAGTTGATATGTTCGGGTAAAATATATTAAGGACGGGTAAACGTATTGGAAGTCAAAAAGCCTAGATATGCTATTCTATTGAGAGCTGATAAATGTTATATTGACAGTGAAACGACCGATTATGGTCTGAAAACAATCAGCTCTTGAGTTTTGGTGGGGTTCGTGTTGCTAAATCGTTAGTTTTCTATGTAATATTGATTTGTATTTTTGAGTTTTTTGTTTGTTGCCACAGTTTTAAATAGACCCTGTCTGTTGCCTTTAATCGCCGAATATGACTTATCGGGTATTTTCCTTCGGAAGTACTCTTGGAGCATATTTTATTCTGTTATAAAATTTAAGTATAATTGCAATATAGGATATGTTAATATTGTACAATGTTTATTATTATTTGTAGTGTGTTTTTAACAAATTTTTGTTGTTTCTTGTTACTGTATCTGTTTTTGTCATTTATATGGATAAGTGTTAGTCTTCTTGACTTGTGAACTTTTCTTAGTGCTATATTTAATCATTCAAGTATTATAAAAATCAGTTGGCTGTCAACATGTAGTCTATTTATAAAAAGTAATGTCAACAATAAAATTTAAAGAACTGTTTTATTTATTTTTTTGGTTTTCAGACAAACGGCACACATACGTTAGCGGATTCAAATGAGCACAGCCAGAACATAACTGTAATCGTAGTACCTGTGGCTGTAATTTTAGGGATTTTGGTAGTGGTAATATTGATATATGTATTTTATCGAAAACAGTAAGTAAAACTCCTACATGAAACATTTTGCTCAAAAGAAAACAAAATTAAATCACATCCTAATTTTTAAAATGCGATACTTAGTATAACGCCGAACTGGGCGAAGAAAAAACTATATAGGTGTTGTTTTAATCATGGGCCATTTCTGCATACTAGTGAAACGAGTTGTGATTATGATTTCTAATTTACGTTTAACCCGCAACTCGTTCTATTAGTTGGACAATTTGGTCTGCATGGCTTAACTTGATTAAGAGACAACTTTTTCTGATTGTTGTTGTTATCAGTGAAAGCATTATGCCTTATCTCTGTAATGTCCAATAAAAAAAGTAAATTGGGTTTTGGTTCTTTGTTTTTATAATTGTAAAAGCTGATTTGTCTTTATTTTTTGTAAAGCAATCAAAGGTCAAGAACTTCACCAGCGGAAGATGAGAAAAATCGACTGGTTGTGAATGAAGATACTGAAGGGGACGACAGACATTCTATAGAAAGTACTGATCGTTCAAATGGTGTTCAAAAGAATAATGTAAATCTTCAGATACAACCTACATTAAAAGAAAAAGATGTGGTGCATGCAAAAACGGAGAATGTTGATGAAACTGTTAGTTGTAGAGTTTACGAAAGCGAAACCATTTCTACAAAACACAATGACACAACTGACACCAATTCTAAAGAAGTAAATAGCGAACTTGAAGATTACGAAGTTAGCAATACGATCACCGAAAACCAGAAAGACACAGAACGAAGCAATATAAGGATGGAGCCTGAAAACAGCGTTCATACAGACACAGACGATAAAATTAGAAAACGACACAAAAAGAAAAAGAAGAGGAAAATATCTGACACTGAGGAGAACATGTATTCAACTTCTGCAGATTTATCTAAAATCAATATTCCAGCCAATGGGAGCAATGACATACATAATGGACAAAATAACGGATATGTACCAGATGATGAGCATAGTGATGCAGCAAAACCTTACGAAAGTGATGAACTGAGTGAAAGAAAGTCAGACGATATTGCAATGAGTTCTCCTGTAGACAACAACATGATTGAGTATCAAGAAATAGAATCTAAATCCAAGTCAAACAGTCAAAATGAGAACATTAAGTTAAACAGATCAACAGAGAACGAAGAACTTAGTGACGGAGGTCAAAATAACAAATCCACATCTAATTCAGAGGACGTATCGGGAAATAATGTTCCTTTTTCGGGTAAGAAAAGAAATATTAACAATACCATAATACTTATCATCATGTAATAACATTTTATAAATTAACAATATCTTAATACAATACGACAAATTGTTTCTGTAAATGCCTCTTTGACAAACACATCCTATATTATTAACCATTTATGACAAGATGTCTGAAGTAAAGAAAACTGCATTTGCCACAAGTGAACATTTGAATATGATTTCTGTGTTTCATCAAATAGAAACATTACCTGGACTGTTACCAGTTTAAATGAACATAATAAGCGGCCGCTTTGAGGAAGACAAAAGTAAAGGGAGGGGTAGTAGAGAATTTAAGTGCACAGCCCAATATAGTTTGACATTTGAAAAAGTAGTAGTGCATATGAGCTTTGTGTTCTAGGATATTACTTTTTGCGAATATTCATAGTAAAATTGTTACTGTTTTAGCCGTAAAAGGAGTTCCTGAATAAAACTGCATTGTCCATGTTTATAGAAATGTATCCTACAGATTTTGTTCAATAAATTTGTATCGAAACAGATAAATTGTTAGTTTATTTTCAATCTATGAGTTTCACTGTCCCTCTGGTATCTTTTGCCCCTTTTTTCAGGTTTATTGGTCCGTTTTAGAGTCATTGTATATTACATGTCTTGAAAATGAAGAAGAAAAAACAATCTTCAAATAGTTGTGTTTCATATAGTAATTTTGTATTGCACTAGGGTAATCACAAAGAAATGTAAATAAAATTTACATGTATTGTCTAAATGCACATCTGGTGCAGAAAAATTGGTACCGTTAATGTTATTACAAGACTAGACTTAACAAAGTTCACGTTAGACTAATCTAATTGTATTCTTAAATATATGTGTGTTACAGATTCTGGTGTCATCAATCATCAAGCACAATCTAATGGTGGCTTTCCTCAGCATGTAATATCGAGAAATGACATTGAGGTAACGAGAAAAAATAAAGATAATTCATTGTTTTATAATAACGATTCAGATCGAGAATCACATATATAACATAACAGTCAATTTCTGTATCAAGAAAGAAATTAGATGGCTTCGATACATATTTTTAAATTATTATTTTTTTATCAAATATGTCCTCAAATATGTATACTTTGATAACTTACAAAATACTTCTGGACATTCCTGATAAAGGTGAAGTCAGAAAAGCGTTTCGGACTCTCTAAATTTATAAAATGTTATTTTCATGACCAGTATGCTGACGACGAGACAAAAAAAAACTCGATTGTCTCCGTTTATAAATAAAAAAAGCAGCAAATTTCCATATGTCTCAAAAATCGTCCCGATTCTTTTGTAAACTTTTTTGCAGTGAAGAATACACGAAAAAAACAATGAATTGAACAGTCATATAGCATATCAGAATCTGACATCAAATATATTGTTGTTTCATACAATAAGGAGTTGTGGCACAATTGTCAATAGGATAACTATCCCACAATACAGCCCAAATAAAGAGGGTTTCATATACTTTAGGTGCCCAAACTAATAAATGAAAATCAGATATGACAGAAAAAAAACAAAGACAACAAAAAAATTACAGGCTCCTGACTTGGGTAGAAATAAATAAAACACATGAGTGTGAGTGCTTTTACAAATCAATCGTTAATGCCTTCATTAATCAGATCAGCACGATGCACTAAATAAAACGTAATATAAAATCAAAAGACACAAAGTACCAATCTACAAGTAATGGCAGTTACTGCAAAGCAGTCCAAATTAATACCAACAAATAATTACTAATATTATACAAAGCTAAAGTAGGTTCCCGGGATAAAATAACATAAAATTTTCAAGATATAAACTCAAAGTTTATAATAAGGTTCATTAGAATTGCAATTTTTGTTAAATAGAAAAATGATATTAAGAGTATACATGAATCCGAATCATTTCAAAGTCAACAAATTTGACCTGACTAGAAAAACCTTGTTGTTACGGATGATTTACCTTTTTTTATAAAAAAAAAAAACTACAACAGGGTAAACAAACAAATACCTAATCAATTATATTTCAAGTATTCAAAGGAGAACCATCAACTAGAATGGTGATGACTGGTGACGATTTATAGAAAATGATGCACACAAGAATGTTTATTTAATTCGACTTAGTTGTTTACTTTGTTAAATCAAATGCCATGCTTTTCAAATTCTATTTTTTTCTTCTTCAGAATATTGCACAAGCCAAGGTGGAAACTATAATGCATGGTAAAATGATTGAAATGAGTAGAGAAATAACTGAACATACAAACAATTCTATAAACCAAGTGAAAGAAGACGTTTCGGTATTACAGCAAACTATTCAGGAAAAAATGCTCCAAAACAACAATGAAATCAAAGAACAGATCAATAAAAATACAGAAGACATTGAAAAGGCAAAAAGGAAAGGAGAAAAGAAGATGCAGAAATTGAAAGATCAAATTCACGAGTGCAATGAGCGCTTAAGAATTTTTGAAGCTAGAATTAAAGAAAACATGCAAAATCAGGTATTCTAAACATTGTTTGAACCATCTAACATATATTCATGATCTTATTGACTTAAATCACGTTTTAATTATGCATGAACCATATGACGCGCTGAACAACAGACAAACAACAATAAATCAGTCACGTGATGCTAACACGTATTATCAAAGTTCAATAATACGAAGTATTTCAGTGATCTTGCTAATTAAATTCAAATTTCGTACACCAAATACTACTTAAGGTTTTGAAGTTACTGAATCAAAGTAGAGATCATGAGTTTAATACGTTCGTCTTCAATTCTATTTTTTTTTACCTACGGCATCAGTAATACAATCACAAAGGTATCATAAACTATTGGCTTAATTTACTTTCTAGAAACTGCTGGAGGAAAAAGTAGTTGCGAGCGGTGGCAAACAAGATGATGGTAGCAGGGAAATAATTGAGACGGAAAATGAAATACAAAAACTCCGAGATGAAATGAATAGATTAAGTGAAAATCTAAGACAACAGATATCACAACAAAAAGGAGTCATTAGTGTACCTGATACTCCATTATTTACCAAGACCACACACGTCAGCAAGGGTCAACCTGACTCTAATGATTTGTTACGTTCTAGAACTGCCAGTGATGATGCATTATATAGAAAACATAGCGATTCCATAGCAGCTACTGATGTAAGCAGTCGTGTAACATAAATGAAAATAATAAAATAAATATAAACGAAGATTGTTGCAACGAAATGATATCGATCAAGTATTTAAACATCCCTGGATTTCATTTGTTTCTAAGCAAGCATTCAAGAATAGCGCATTGGAATCCCATCAACTTCAATATATTAATATTGCTCAATCATTATCACTATAATCCATAGTTCATATATCAACAGCAGATGAAAACACGAAGATCTATAAATTAATTTTAAACATGAAAGGAATGATACAATCAATCGTGATGAATGCAAGTACAAATAGTTACTTAAACCTATGATATCTCCTTTTTGTCATTACAATTTAGCAACATTCTGAACTGGAAAAGAAACGGAAGAAAAAGAAAAGGAAGAGAACACCCAGTATACGTTTTCCCGGAGATGGAACAGTTCATATACAACATGAAGATAATACTATTGATATTGAACAGATTGGTCCTATGGAGGTTCAACAAACTAATAGAGGTAAAATATGTTATGAAAACAGTTTCATTCAAATAAACAATATTATTGTTATTTTGTTTGTGATAAAATTTGATGCCTTATGATAAAGTATGCTTTGACTCGGTTTAAAGAATAGTCTCAAGTTTTTTGGTTTCTATTCAAATGATACGATTCATTTTAATTTTATATTGGTAACTTTTATTTTAGATTAAAATATAACTCCTTGTAATAATAGAAATATACATAACAGTTCAAAATGCATTTTAGTTTGTTCCCGCCAAAAAAATCCCGTTGGAGATGGTCCTTGACAATTTACTTTTGTCCTTCTGGGATATATTGTCAGTGCGATTAGATATATACCAATTTTCGTAGATTTATGAGATTCAGGTTACCTACACAAAACCCCTTACAAATATAGATTTATTTCGTCTTCAAGCCATTGTTCAACTACTAAATTGTCTATTCTTCTTACCAGCACACTTGGTACAATTAAAAACCTGATAATAAATTGTTCAAATAAGGCCTTCGAAAATAGTGGAATAAATTACTTTTGGAGTGTCAAGAACTCGTTGGAAGTACTTGATAAATTGCATGCTTATATTGGTGATTTTGAATCTGTTCAGAGTTTTGATTTTTCTACCCTGTATAACACATTGCCTCACATTCTCATTAAGAAAAAATTCACACACCTAATTAAATGGGCATTCAAAAAATCAGAATGTGAATATATATGTTCAAACTCTTTTAGGTCATTTTTTAGTAGCAATAAACAAAAAAAATATGTTAATTGGACATGCTTTGATACTATATATGCCCTTGAATTTTTACTAGATAACATTTTTGTTCGCTTTGGGGATTCCGTATATCGTCAGATTATCGGAATTCCAATGGGGACTAACTGTGCACCACTTATTGCGGACCTGTTTTTGTATTGTTATGAGTTACAATTTATGACAAAAATAAGCAAAGACCCATCGAAACAACATCTGATAAACAAATTTAATAATACTTTTAGATATTTGGATGATATTTTGGCTCTCAATAATGACGACTTCAGTATGTATATTAATGAAATTTATCCTGTTGAACTTACTTTAAATAAAGCTAATACTAACAATGACCACTGACCTTTTCTCGATCTTGATATCTATATCACTAATGGAAAGCTGAATACTAAAATTTATGATAAAAGGGATGATTTTTCATTTCCTATCGTTAATTATCCGTTTTTAGATGGTGACGTTCCCTTGTCACCATCTTACGGTGTTTATATATCTCAACTTGTACGATTCGCTCGTGTATGTAACAATGTTTTAGATTTTAACGAGAGAAATTTATGTATTACTGAAAAATTATTACACCAGGGTTTTCGATATCACAAACTAGTCAAAACATTTACTAAATTTTATCATCGGTATAAAGACATCATTCGTAAATATAGCTCAACATGCAGACTTCTAATACGTTCAGGTATTTCACATCCAATTTTTTATGGTAATATTCTTTATAAAGCACAAAGGTGTCAGTATTCACCTCAGAAACTTACAAAACCTTTGAATAGACTTATTAAGAAGGGATATAATTACGATACTGTTGTCAAGTCATTAAAGATTGCATATTTTGGCGTTAATATTGAGTCACTGATAAGGTCTTTGCATCGGAACTAAACACATTTATTCTAAAAACAGTTGTTGGCATGACACGGGTTATGTTCTTCTCATATATGTTATGATGGTATGATACTAAACCCCTAACGGGAAGGATTGTGCCTGATGTTCATATGATGAAATCATAATCTTTCAGTCAGTTTAGTTGAAGTCTGGAGCTGGCATGTCAGTTAACTGCTAGTAGTCTGTTGTTATTTATGTATGATTGTCATTTTGTTTATTTTCTTTGGTTACATCTTCGGACATCAGACTCGGATTTCTCTTGAACTGAATTTTAATGTGCGTATTGTTATGCGTTTACTTTACTACATTGGTTAGAGGTATAGGGGGAGGGTTGAGATCGCACAAACATGTTTAACCCCACCGCATTTTTGCGCCTGTCTTAAGTCAGGAGCCTCTGGCCTTTGTTAGTCTTGTATTATTTTAATTTTAGTTTCTTGTGTACAATTTGGAAATTAGTATGGCGTTCATTATTACTGGACTAGTATATATTTGTTTAGGGGCCAGCTGAAGGACGCCTCCGGGTGCGGGAATTTCTCGCTACATTGAAGACCTGTTGGTGACCCTCTGCTGTTGTTTTTTATTTGGGCGGGTTGTTGTCTCTTTGACACATTCCCCATTTCCATTCTCAATTTTATTTAAACTTAATTCTGAAACGATTCATCAATTTTCCATTGGATTGTACGCCAACTTTGGCAAGACCACGAAATCACATACCAATAAGAACGTAAGTTTTTGTTAAGCCAGTGCATAGTAAATGTTCAACCCTTTGTTTGAAGCTGTCTTAAGAAAGTCCAGCTACTCATGTACATTCAATAGACCAAAACTTAATTGTACATGTACGTCACAGTGGTTTCGTACAAGACCTTTATAAAATTTTTAAATTAAGGATATGTGATACGATTGCAAATACTACAACTGTCTACCAATTACTAAAAGGCGAGGCTATGAACAACTATGGACACTATACGATCTTTAACTATTCAACTATGGCCAAATCAAATACCAAACATTAGCTTAAAACGCCCCTGGAATGAAAGATTGTGAAATACTTTAAACGAAAACTATATTTCTTTGCAAATATTTCTTTCTTTAAGAAATAATAATACAACCATTAGAAGAAATAGCATGGACAAGAGTTCTCATATATGATTTAAGTAGATTGATATTATAAATATTTGATAAACTTTGTGCGTTAGCTGAATATGTTTTACTTGCTGCGCTATCCAAACCTGCTGTTGACTGCTTTTCTTTAAAGAGCAAGTAAAGGGAGAAATACACATACCGACTCCACCGACTTTGAGAAGTAATCTATGAAAGAATAAAACAAATGTAATTGAAATAACTAGTTCCTACAGTTATTTTAATTTGATACATATTTTTATTATGTTGAAATCAATAATAATCTATAAAAAAAGAATTCTCCGGATTTTTAATCATTTTATAAAAGATGTTTTCGTGAATTGGTCATGCTTCAATTATGTCTATTTGATGACACATTGAACAGTACAGTCATGTTTTATTTGCCGGCATTTGGCCTTTTACATGCGTCATTTTCCATTAATGTCTACAAATCGTATATAGAAGAGGGACGAAAGATACCAGAGGGACAGTCAAACTCATAAATCGAAAATAAACTGACAACGCAATGGCTAAAAATGAAAAGGACAAACAGACAAACAATAGTATACATGAAACAACATAGAAAACTAATAGTACGGTGACCGAGTAATGAAAAGTCGCTTATTTAAGGAGTTTAATTGTCATTCGGACTATACGGCTATAAATCACAGTATTGGTAGTTGAAAGGTTAATCTTAACATTTTGACTTGTCGTCAAAAAATCGTACGGTGCAATTTTTGTAAAATGGGCTTTGAAATACGTTAGTTAACTTGAACACAAAATCGACGTAGAAAAGTTTTGAGGTCTAAGTTGTAAAAGTACATCCGTGATATGATTTCTGTTATTATATACATTGTTGTTACACCTTATTTGAACGATTTCAAATACAGTTTAGCAATATTAACCCGTTTTTTAAGAGTTTATGTAAAAGATTAAAACTAAGAATATTTTACATTGAATAGAGTACGTTTCATTTTAATTTCATAATTTTTTTAACGCAAAATGTAAAATAATTCACATTTATATGACATTTAATACCTTTATTAATCAATAATATCAAATTAATTTATATCAGAAGCATTATTTCAGCAATTTAAGCCAGATATAAGTTTTAACGCTCATACGACGGAGCTAGTCGAAAATCATATAAGCCTATTATAGATACATATAAGCAAAGGGAATATGCTGTATCAACTACATTCAAATACTAGGATGTGTTCCTTGAAGCAGTAGACAGTAGCTGTCAAATGTTAGAGTAGAACGAGAAAGAAATTTGTAACTTCCTTGAGATCGTCTTCTCAAATGTATTCTCAATCTTTTGTAACCAACCGTACCAATTACTGAAGGTGTATGCAAGTTTACATACTCGATATGCTTCAACTTTCTGAGAATTTAATAGATGGCTTCTTTGCTTTCAAACAGACTCCTGGACATTTTAACGGTTCATGGAAAGACATGGCAACAGAAAGACCGTTTTAGAAGCCTCAAGGGGATCAGGTGGCACTGTAGGCATAACAAATCAAAAGTCTTCGCTTGTTAGATGGACCCTTTCTAGACATTTTTTAGAATCTCTTAGTCGTGTAACGCTGAAAAGGGCTGGAATTGCTGCAAATAATGCATTATCACAAGGGGAAATAAAGCTAAAAGCAATGAAAAGAGATGAACATGTTATTGCCATTGTGGATCATCTGAATGATCCATGACTGATCCTTTGACCCATCCTCCGTGTCTTATTAACATCTCTTCTAGAATGCATGCTACACGAGATATTCGAGATTCTTTGCTCACAGCTGAATAGGAAGGCTTGAAAATGTCTAAAAAGTTTATCACTATTGCTCTTTCTTTAGATCCAGGCAAAGAGTCTTTATAGTCCTATATCAAAATCAAAACTAAAAACGTTTTACAACATGACCACAAAAACAAACATATTATATAAATCGGAGGAAATACTTTTAGCTCAAATAAATCCATAACTTGTATTTAGACGTGCACTGATTTTGGCAAAAAGTAGAAATGATGCATGTTACCATAGAACATGTGCTGTAGCACCCTGTAGGTCCCATTCCAAATTTCTTTTTTTCAAGATGACGGCACCATCAGAAAATCATGCAAGTCTGATTTGGCGAAGCAATTAGAATCTGAGTCTCTTGTGCACTTTCCATACCCTTCTTTGTACCATCACTTTCAACTTGCATCAGAGATGGTATGGTATTGGTTCAATGTATTGATATTAAGAAAGGTAACTTATTCGGTGACCTTGCAGCTGACTTAAAACATATGTTCTGATGAATTTCTATAGCTCACACAGTAGCAGATGTTTTTGACCGCTACGAAATGAACAACTCTATAACGTCTGCCGAAAGGGAACGCTGTACATAGACTACAGCTTCCACCAAAGTGTATAAGATTATTGAGTGGAGAAGTATTCCTAACTGCAAAACTTTGACACATCCCTTATGATTCCACCTGATTTGAGCTTTACATAGGCAGAGCGTTTGTAAATTCCGAAATTGTCAAAGTTATTTTACCAACACTGTTAATGGCTGTATTAACTTGCTTAGCACTCAAGAGGAGACCTAGGCTGATACTGAATTCCTTAAACTTTGACACGAAGTTTAGAGAAATGGGAAAGAGCGGAAGAACAAGCATACAGACCTCTAATACAAATGTGTTTGTTCTGTGTGTTCGTGTTCACTACTATAAATGTATGACACATTCAAGCGAGTTGTAGGTGCAGAAGGGGAGCATTAGCAGTGCAAAGGATGGACGGAGATTTCACCTATTCACTAACTATGTGTCTGTTTCCCCCAACAATTTGTAAACTACTAACTGCTGTACATGCCCGACCGGAAACTTTGTCTCTGTTTGGCGTAGGTAAACAAACTATCTACCAGACTTTGAAGGACACGCACGACTATTTCATAGGTTTTTGGAGTTTCGATTATTTTGCCAAAGATAAAGCCCTTGCTTGTACATGAAAGTTAATTTCAAAGCTCTATGATCAGAAAAATCTCTTTAAAACGATTCCATTATAATTAATATCCAATGCGCGTCAAGTTTGCCGCTAGTAAAGATGTAAGTTTAGTCAGATTACCTCTCTGTGAGGCGGCACTGAAACAGCATGTTGTACGTAATTCGTTTCAAACTAAACACTTGGACCACATTACGCATTGCTAAACCCCCTATTACGTCAATTTTACAATACGACTGGCGATAGTTAAATGATTCATTACACCCCGTGTATTGTAAAGGGCATATGTCAGCAGAATTCTTACAGGATCTTGTGTTTTCATTGAAAGGAAAATCTCCATGTAAAATAGGAGCAACAATACCCTACATGTCCGGAGCTTTGCTCCTGGAAAGTTCAGAATTATGTAGACATTTCAAATCATGTTCCTTGATAGATGAATCAAAACATACTCCTGGCATAATTCTGTTGTGTGGATCTCTTTGATTGAATTTTTGATTGCAACTGTTTTCGAGGTATTGAGTGCTTTTTAGTTTTAAAGAATTACATGAATGAGCTTAGGCAATATACGCCTTCATGATAGTAGGCTTCAGTTAAAAATAATAATAGTTATCCTTTATTGCTAATGTTGAATGTCAACCAGCAATATAACTTCTGTAACTTTAACAGAATATGTGTATCATAGATCAAGTGTTTGAAAAACGCCAATTTACAGAATAAATCGATTTCCTAATTCTTTTTGTTTTACATTTTCGAGGTAATTCATTGTTAATAGATTTGTAAAAATGTCTCTATCTGAAATTTAAACTTAATTGATGTATATATCTTCAAATTTTAAAAGTATGGGAGAAGAAAAAAGAAAAACAGAATTTGATCTTTGACCTTATTTTATGCAAAACTGTCACCACATTTCTTTTTGACGACATCGAAATTTCAAAAGTACTCATTTTTCCGAATCCAATGATATATAATATAGCCATATAGTATGTTTGACGATTAAATCTAAAAAATATTGGGTCTGGTCACCGTACTATAAAGAATAAACAACACGAACCCCACCAAAAACTAAGGGTGATCTCAAGTGCTCCGGAAGGGTAAGAAGATCCTGCTCCTCATGTGGCACCCGTCGTGTTGCTTATATTATAAAAAATCCGGTTAATAGTATCATTCGGTAGGTACCTTACTAATTAACATATTAATTCATTCAAAGCTAATATGTAGAAAGTGTACGTAATAGTAAATACTTTTACTGTTGTATCTTTATCAAACGTATTTTGTAATGTAGTTTGTAAAAATATCAAACAATAACATTATTCTAGATGAGTTTCTTTCTATTTTATCAGGTATCCGATTAACTGGAGGAAATGTAGAGATTGATATTAAATCACCAAGAAAGAAGACTAGTTCACCTCAAAAGGACCAGACTACTTAGCATAACAGCCATGTGCATAGTCAGACAGCACACAATACTAAACAATATTACAATTGTCACATTAATTATAAAAGAAAAGTTAAGGAATTTTTGAATCTATAATTCTTCTGCCTTATCGTATCAATTTTAATTTCTGGATTTTTTTAATTTCACTTAAGTACATCGTTAACACTTTTTTTTGTATTTATTTATTTGAAAGGGATTTAAAGTGCATGTATTGTATGTAAATATAGTATGTTAATATATTCTATGTGCATAGTATGTGAGGAAATTTTGTACTTCAGACAAATACGACTTTTACACAACAGAGACAGCTTTTTTAAATAGGCAATTACTGTCAGATATTTTTCAGTTATACATTTATTTCATATTTGATTTATTACATACTTAAACATTTATTCAAATTACAAAAATTCCAATATAAGACATAAACAATGCAAGGACTCGTTATGATAAAACAGCATTTCGTGCGTATCATATCCGATATCAACAAAAATAAATATAAACAGACAGACAGACAGACAGACAGACAGACAGACAGAGTTTTTCTAGCTCTGTCTGATTTCAAGTTATAGATTGAAATTATTTGGAGATCATCGTTTAACCAATAAAAGAAAAACTTCTGTCAAAAAATCAACAAAATTGTTATTCATGATGTATTATGGTTACAATGTTTAATGTTGACGTTATCTCTTCCTTTTTTGAATAATTTCATGCTTTAGGCATGTGCAATTCAACTTCGTTGAAGGTCAAATATTAAAGTTTGCATGAATACGGATTTAAATTGATTAGGTTGAATTTTCGACTTGCAAGTCAACAATACAAGTGCAACGTTTCGGATTCCTTGACTTTTTATTTATGCAACGACTTGGAGAGTATCGTAATACGAAGAACTCTCATTCTGATACCTGATACATACATCTGTATGCAGAATTCCGTAAATTTCAACAATTCATATGTTTGTCGATTCTTTAAAAACTCAACGCAATTATTAATGAACGCAATAATTTCTGAATTTACAGTATTTTTAAGAAAATTAACAAAACTGACTGATAACAGATAAACATTTTATCTGTATTCTGCTTTTAAATATTTATAAAAATTACACACTTTAACATTGTCTAGTTAGAAGCTCTCGTCCCTTTACGTAATTCAAGATTTAACGTATTGTGTATGTTAAGTTATAGAATTTAGTACAGGGTTGGACTGAAGTTATGAAAATATTATTAAAGAAACAGATTCTTCCACCACATTTCGTGTATTACAACATTTCTCAACTCTCGACAGTTTTAAAGTTTTAAATTTTCAAGACAATATGCAAGCCTTGAATCTTAAAATATGTATGTATCAACTGATATCAAAAGGCGATACTTATGTTATTTATGACATTTTTTATCTGTCTCAAATTGTATAGTACTCATTTTTAGCTTGTTTTGAATGGAATAAACTAGCCTGATTTTTAATTGTAGTTCATTTATATATATTTCGGAGTTAAGTATGACGTCCATTATCACTGATCTAGTACACATGTTTGTTTAAGGACCAGCTGAATCACGACTCGAGTGCGGGATTTTTCGCTGTATTGGTGGTCTTCACTGTGTTATGCTATGGGTTGTTATCTCTTTGACACATTCCCAATCTCCGTTCTCAGTTTTATTAGCAATATCACACAATGTGTTACTTCTATCAAGGCGATGAATGTTTAGTGATGCATTATTAAAGATGAACATATTGCAGTTTCCGATTGACAAATACAGATTTCACTGAATTTCGGTTTTTGTCAACCCAAGAATATTTGTTGTTTAATAACCCATATACTATGGGAGAGTCTTGCTTTGGGAAGGTAAATATGATCATAAATACAGTATGCGCTTAAGGGGTTGAGGCGGTCTCTCTAATAACACAATAAAAATATCTTTTACAAAATATTCTGAATACGATATGCCAGGAATCACATATTGCAATCTAACAAACCTTGTGTTGATGAAAAAAAAGTACACATACTGTACATAAACTTATTAATTGCATGAATAATTAGAACCAGTAAATAAATAACTGCATTGACCTCATTACGCCATCAAGGATAAGCTTAATTTGGTTCTAAATTTACAATTATATATAGGACTAGAATAGACAAATTATTATACATACGAAATTAGTGTTGATAGTAGATATTTGTTGTATCTCATTGTTCATAAATCTACCTTAGCTCAAATCGAGTAAATGTTAGCAATTATAGGTAGCCATACGGCCTCGAACAATGAGAAAATCCTACTTAGATAGTCGGCTATAAAAGGCCTCGACATGAAATACATCACACAGTTCAATTGAAAATAAACAGCCTAATATATAACAAAACAACATACGAAAACCAAATATAACGGGCGTAAACAAACATCAACCACAGAACGACATGGACCTGAGGACATACATATAAACAATGTGGCGGGCTCAAACATGTTTGTCAGCGCTAACAAAGTTAAGTACACAAGCTATGTAGCAAATCTTTCAGGATTTTACAGGTGACATGTTACAATTTATTTATTCCTTATCAATTTCCTCTCTATTTCCATCGCAGATTGAATTTTATTTTTCTGTACAAGCGTCATCGATTGTAGACAAAACGTGCATTTGGCACTATTGAAATCCTGGTATATATGATGAGTTTGTTTTTATCATTCTCCCATTTTACAGAAAAGTCAAATTACTAACTTAAGTTAATCTGCCGTCAAATAAAGAGATGAAATGTTGATTCATTAATCATCTTAATATCTCATCAGTTAGTTTGATACTTTGTAATATGTCTTTCTGTCTGTATTTCTTTCTTCTTTCTTTGTATCGTTTCTTTGAATATAACATTTTTCATAATTTGATGTATTGTATGATCTAGAAAGTCAATTAGAGATGTGTATACGCACATAAAACGGGTCAATGATATGGCTGACAATTGGACCATATTTTGCCGTGATTTATTTTGTATGTTGTATAATGTTTTGGTGATTCATGTTTTTCTTTTTTGTGTAAATTGTGTTTGTTTGTACACTTTTCATACCCTAACCCTTTGTTTGTATGCTTCAAGGTTAAAGATATTTGATTTGTGAACGTTTCTTGTATAAAAATTCACTATAGGGAGAGAGCGAAATGATAATACAATGTATTCTGTCTTTAGACAATCGTAAAAGGCCAACATGATGTATAACTTTGATCTGAGTAATGTGTGTAGATTACCAGAAAGAAATTGTGTGTTGACTCATTGTTGATCTAATTGATCTATACAAATGTGAAGTATGGGATAGAAGGAAAAGATACAATGATTCAGATCAATCTAAATGTTTACAAATTAAAGAAATGATATGATATGGCAACGTTTGTGTACCTCCTAACATAAGAAAATCCAAAAGTATTATACTTCTACCAAATCAATTCTTATAGACATACGTGTGACAGATATCAGTATTTTTATTGTTGTCAATGTGTAATGAAATTATATGCAATGCGGCTGTTACATAAGTAAGAGGCTTTGCTAGTTAGAAAACAAGGTTTAATCAACTATTTTCTGGACAAGGAAAAGCCTGTACCAAATAAATAAATCATAGATAGATGGATTCAAATTTTATATACGCTGGACGCGCGTTTCTTCTACAGAAGACTCATCAATGCCGCTCGAATCAAAATAATACAAATAAAGCACGAAGTTAAAGAGCATTGAGGACCGAAAATCCCTAAACGTTTTGCCAAATACAGCTACGGTAATCTAATCCTGAGGTAGAAAATCCTTAGTATTTCAAAAATTCGAAGTTTTGTTAACAGTTTATTTATAATTATGAAGTCAGGACTATGACGTTGTTTTCCATTCAATTGATGTGTTTGATTTTTACATATGATAATTTTGAATTTTCCTCGGTATTTTTTGTAATTTCATTTTTGAAATTGGTCTTACAAATTGCCAAATCTATCAGGAATGCAGCATTTTGAAATTGTGACATTTATATTTCGATGCAAAAGTTTCACTGATAACGCATCACAATGAAATCAGGTATTACCTCAGAACGAAACTCATCATAGATACCAGAATACGATCGGGTGACTCTGTTGAATTTATATAAATGATGATTGAACAATGATATCGTCCATTATATATTCCTCGTGGGAAATGCATGTACTATGTTGATTTTAACATACAGGTTTATTTAAAAAGTTAAAACAAAGAAAATTCAAAACGGAAAGTCCCTTATCAAATGGCAAATTCAAAAGCTCAACCACATCAAACGAATGGATACCAACTGTTATATTCCTGGCATCTATTGGTATTGGCAATTTCTGATGTAGAAAATGTTGGATTAAATCTAGTTTTAAAGCTAGCTAAACTTGTCACTTGTACCAAGTCAGGAATATGACAGTTGTTAACCATTCGAATGATTTTGACATTTGATTGAGGACTTTCCTTTTTGAATTTCCTTGGAGTTCAGTATTTTGAAAAGACAAGAATATAAAAATGATCATAGAACAATAACAAAATGACGGGATGTTTAAGTACAGAGCAACGTCATTTGTTTCCAAACACACAAAGGCATATAAGGTCACATATAAAGAGAAATAAATTCATATTAATTAGAGATAACTACGTCTAAGGTCATAATAACTAAATATAAGCAAAAAGGTGTGAAGAAAAATTACTTTAAAGCAATGTGAAAAAGATCTTTGGCTCACGCCGAGCAGTAAACTGTCAAGGGCCTCAAAAATTACAAGAGTAAAACCATTCAAACGGGAACACGAACAGTCAAATCAATATAAATAACGAGAAGCGAGAAACATTTACGAAACTTATCAACAAAAGAAAACCACTGAACATAATTTTTCTGACTTACGACAGGTGCAAAAAAAAACGAGCGGGTTTAAACGTGTTAATACAAAGAAATCTTATTGAAAAGAAATGTCTGTATTTGGAATACATGAAACAATTAAATGAAATAAAAGAACGACAACACACTGTACGTAGGGTGCAACATGTTGAGAAGGATCCACTTACCCTTCCGGACATAACCTGAGATAACCCCTAGTTCATTATAAGGTTTGTGTTAATCAGTCTTCAGTTTTCTTCAATTCAATTGTTTGTCTTTTTCTTTTGCAGCCATGGCGTTGTTTATTGTTGACCTATGAGTTTGGATGCACCTTTGGTACTTTTGTCTCTCATTTGGTAGTCATAATTCTTCTTTTAAAATGAATATCTCGCTATTACAAGCGAGATCAATGGTTTCATGAATTCAATTCATATGTGTATTTTATTAAAGTTTTAAACATGCAATATTTTTTCAAATCTGAACGTGATATCGGATTTTTACTTTTGACCTCCAGGTTTTAGATGTTAAATCAAGTGTGATTATCACATACTAGACTTTTTCTTAAATAAATTACCAATATTTAACTTAATCGCAGTATGTACCATTACTTATGTTATCTGGACAAGTTCTCGTTTGCATTAGATAACCTTATATAACAAACACTGATAAAAACATGTATACCTTATTTTCTTTACGTAAAATAAACTTGAATGTTTCATAAATATACAATTTAGGAAAATAACAAATACATAACTGTTACAACGACATTTATTTCTTGTTTTTGGACTATAGTTGAGGGTCTGGATGGGGGGGGGGGGGGTGTCTGTTATTCTGTAAACATTTAATTTTCACCCCTTTTTTCTCTTATCTTCAAAAAATTAACCCCTTTTTTCTCTAATCTTCAAAAAATTAGACCACGCATTTCTCTATTCTTCATTTTTTGCCCGTTATTCTCTAATCTTAATTTTTTAAGGGCATTATTCATTTAATCATTTAACCCCATCCAAACCCTCATAGTTCCAGTATTAATTTAATCTGTAATGTCAATTGGTGCATTTCTTTATCTGATTATTTGACCATACTGTAAATGCATCTTCAATGTGTCAACTATTCAATGAGGGGCAAAAGATACCTCAAACAGTCTACAAACATCATTCTTGTGTAATGATTAGTAATAAGGTGTCGGCGATTATAGTATCAACAGAAGAGAAAATCAAGAGAAAATATGAGCAACCCAACAGTTAGTTCGTCCAGTATCACCTTATTCCTGATATTTTTGGTCTAAAGTAAATAAACAAAAATCTTCGGAAGGACCAATTTTATAACGTATTGATCAATTTCCCTATAACGATTAGAATTCTGTCTAATCGGCAAACAACGCATACCCTGTTAACAAAACCAACAAAAGCAATTCGTAAAGCCTATCAGAGAGTAGTTGGTAACAAAAAATGATCAACGCAAATCAAAATTGATAACGTCTTGGACGATTTCTTTTGTTTATTGTATTTCCTGTATGCGGATCAAATGAAAATAATAAATATATCAGTACACACCCTTTATACATACCAAATAGGTAAATTGAGGCGCTTAGTTTTTGGAAATAACCCAGATAAGGTGAAAAACATTATACTTTTATCAATTTGACTTCGTAATTAATTTGAATGCCAGTTGCATATTTATTTTCTGTGTAAATGTACATAGTGATTGGGGTTTTTATGGTTATATGTGAGCATGTATATTCCTACATGTATGTTTCGAGGCGGGTACCAATGGATAACATAAATGATATGGTAAGCTATACTCTAGATACTTTATTCGTCTTAGGCGCAATTACTAAGAATTAATAAAATTATTGTAACCACTTTTGAAGATGTAATAATTTACTTTTTAAATTCTTGTACACATATCAATTAGTTTAACGTATTTTTTTTAAAGAAGATTGTTCACTTCTTTTATAATATATTCTTCCAGTGATTACTTAGGTATTCATGGTTTTTTTTTAAATTTAGTTTAATTCTTAACACAATTTTAATAGATTACAATATGTCTTCTCTTTTCAATTATTTAAAGGATATAGCATTGGCCTAACATTTATGAATTTAAATTGATTTTGTGTCGTGACGGAAGCCATTCAAAGAGAGAGTTTTATTATAATCAAATTTACGTGACACTCTTTATATTCTCCTGCAGCATCCATTGTAGTAAATAGAAGATCTTTTTTGTTGTAAAAATCCAACTTCGAAATATATTACCCATTAAACGTACGTTAGTAGTGTAAGTACGTTGCTACATGTATGTGGTAAGTAAAAATAACTATTTTAAAACTTAATTTTCAAAGTTATATTTGAATTTGGTTAAACTCGATTATTTCCTATGCATATACAATTGTTTCTTTTTATTACCAGTATCCGAGATCTGATAGCCATTACTTGCTATATTATTAAATTTGACATTTCCATTAATAAAAGATGTTCATACAAAATAATCCCTGCTTATATTTCAGATATTATTTTGTCAATAAGTTGAAGACTTGTGATGATGACGTTGTCACCATCACCATGAGACATCTGCCTACTTTCATGTATCTACTGCCTCTTCTCTTATACTTTTTAGTAAGTCAACTTTTCCTGATATTCACAGACATATTGATAAGTTTGGTACCATCTTACTTTAATACCATAGCACAATCTTTAGATTTTGTCGTTTGCTTAGGGACGTTTAGTTCAAATTTTCCTTGGATTTTTACATTTTTGTTATTTTACTTTCTCCTAATGGCAAACTAAACAGAAGTGTGTTTTTAATTCTATGTATAAAATTTCGCCAAATCAAAAACTTTTGCTTCCCTTTGTGTCCGTTTATTTAGTAAATTTATATATCTTTTCTAGGATTTGTTAATTACCAAAGTACAATCTTTAGATTTTGCCGTTTGCCTAAGGAATTTCAGTTTCAAATTTTCCTTGGAGTTTGACATTTTTGTTATTTTTCTTTCTCCTAATGGTAACTAAATAGAAGTGTGTTTTTTTTAATTTTATGTATAAAATTTCGCCAAATAAAACTTTTGCTCCTCTTTTTTTCCGTTTATATAGTACATTTATATATAATTTCTAGGATTGGATAATTGCTTGTTTATCTATATGTATAAATGTTCCATGTATATTCAGATACAGTTCAATGAGATCTAACTGTATACATTATTTCATTAACGTATAAAGAAGGATCCTTCATAAAGCGCTCCGTTATCAGCATTGAGTATTTACGCCTCGCTTAGGATATTTGTTTGGCCATATGTTGTTTATCTCTTTGTCCCTCGAGCCGCAAGTCCATTATACTAAGTCCGTCCTGTAACAGGTTAAATATTTTGGTTGCGGTAGATTACCATGAAGTTTTGGTAACATCAACTTGAAACTTAGTAACAGTGAGGTGTACTTTTGAAATTACACGCCAAATTATGATTTCGATTTCAATTGCACGGTTCACTAAACCTGTACACAAGTATTCATGTTTACAATTGATATACAGAAATACTCTCTCAAATTAATATAGCCCAAATGCGACCGAACATACTTATACAATATTCGTACAGTATAGTAAAACGAAAATTTTATTTGACGAACTTTAGAAATTGAAAGAAAGACGAGGCGCGTCGAGCAATTTACTATTGAACTTGTATTTTTTTTTATCGTTGAATTTGTTTTTAATGTAATCGTCATTTGACTAAAACGCGGACTGCGATGAGGACAAAAAAATTAACTGCATCACTTGTGCATGTACATGCTCATTATAACATAACCGTTCGATCACAGTAGAAGTAAAATACCTGAAGACTTATAAGTACAATATAGGTGTATTGCGTCGTGTTCCTTTCAACCTGTATTTGTATAGAGGAAAGTCGATTACAAGATAAATTTATAATTGCTTAGGGCTTTGCTAAGTTATGACGATTTTCAATTGCGTAATTGATTTGGATGTGCAACTGTTCTGACTCGAGCATCACTGATTAATAATAAGTAGACGAAACGCGGGTTTGGTGTGTATAAGCCTAGTGATATGATAAGATTTTTTACATTTATTTTGCAATGAAATACACACTTCATGTTATTCCCCAAAAAAACATATTTCCATTTTCAGCAGCGAATATCCTACCATAGATCATTTGTATTCCAATTTGATTTTACACAACACTGTTTACAATTGAAATATACAATGTTTGTTACCAAATTGTCAGTTGAAAGATTTATTTAAATAGTCATCATTTTACATTTTAAATCATACATTTACAGGTGAAGGACGTTTGTACACAGGGCAACATTAAGAATGTAGTTGTTGAAGTTTTGAAATCAAATTGTACTGAAAATGGTGATAATAGATGTATAGATAAATACCTTCAAATTTGCTATAATAATAAGTAAGTACTGTAAAATGAGCTACATGTATTTTCATTAAGTCAATGTATTATAGTAAGGTAACTCTGTCAGTCATTGGATCTTTTAAGTAAAACAATCTAAAACATGATCTGCTGCAACATTAAATTGTTGTAGCTTTCACGGTCTGTGATCCTATAAATTGAATTGTATATTAAACAAAATAACTACCGTGAAACCGTCATTGGAAGACTTACTTTTAGGGAATTCCGTCGTAATTCGGCGCTTAATGTGAACCAATTTCTTCAAAAACAAACTAACACGGTCTGTGATTAGGGTAGTTGGATTAGTATCATCATGACAAAAAACCTCCCATATATTAATATTTGTATCATTTACATACCTCATTTAACATGGTGTCTAAGTGCTTAACTTTTGTTTTTAAACAGACACGACGACATAGGATGTAGCATTAGAATGTCTTCATTTTGTTTTGAACCTACTGACCATAATATAATGAAAACTGATCTGAAAGCTATAGGCGGGAGCAAATTAAGATATGAGTTTTTTGAAGAGGTATCGTATTGTAATGTAAAAGAGTTAGTTCAAGATCAAGAAATATACAACAAACAAATTTGAAAAATAAAGTAACAGATAAATCAATTCAATATTTTAAGAAACTTTTTTGCAATTAAATGCGGATTTCATATTTTTGTCTGCATAAGGCAATAACGTGTGGCATTATCAGATTATTCAAATATGTATCTACATATTAATGCATTTCCTGATAAAAAAAATTATCTTGTTAAACTTTGGCCTTTAAATTGGCAATAATGAGGCATTTGTCATTGCTCTCCATCAATAACTGCGCATAAAATATAAAAATATGATGGTGATATCATGATATGCTTGAGTTGCTGGTGACGTGTTGTTCTGGAAAAACTCAAATCATCATTGACGCTCGAAACCAAAAGTAGTGGAGAAAAATTCAGTTGTGTTTGTCAGAACACTCTAAGGTTTTGTGATACTTTTTTTCTAACCTGAACGATTTCACGAATGAATTTAATTCATTTCCATAACCTTCATGGCCTTGGTCTAAGCAAGCAAAAACACTTTATATTACCCTAACCCCCAGCAAAATGAAAGAAAAAATTATCTTGTCATTGATTTATTTTTTACTTTTGTTGAATTTGAAGACATTGACTACATCAAATAACTGGAAATGAGAAATGTTCTTCATAGATGCATTTACAACAATAAAATCAATAGATATTTGTATGTATATTCACAGATGTCTCGTATTAAAGATATAATAGTAGGAATCACACCGACACCAGCAACTTCACTTCATCCAACGGCAACTTCATGCGAAACAACAAGAATATTAACATCAAATGGATTTAGAGTAAATACAACCAGCACAGATGAAATTTATCAGTAAGGTTTGCGAAGATGTACACACTGGTTAAAAATTTATCATTTAAAACTTAATAGTAAATACAATATAAAAAAAGTCAAAATTGATGTTGTCTTCATACTAACTCTACATCGAGATAAATAGCTGTATATAGTTATTTAACTAGGTTTTAGTCCAACAACAGTTCTGTTTGACTAAAAAACTGAACTTAAACCAAATTGAAGGCTCAGACCAACAGTTCAGCTACTTTATTGAAAACTTTTACATTTGTTAGTTTGATACAGAAAGTACCGGTACCTCATCCTGGCCTCGTTAAACATTAGATTGTATATTTATATAGAAACTAGTTAGTAGTTGTTAGTAATATAAATTATATACAATGTATTATTATTTATCGCTATTTTGTGCATTTTTCTTTTGATCTTTTTTTGTGATAATTTTCATATCATGCTTCTCACTTGAGATGGAAAAATTATCGCTAGAAACTAAGGAGGCCACGTGGCGTTGCTAACGAAATTGACATGAATTTGACAACGTCGTCATAGGTAAAATAGCGATAAACAGATTATCATTGGTCATCTCAACTCGATTGCTTTTCTCACTTTCGCTGTACCAGCTCAAGCGAGAAAATCAATCTCGTTGAGATGATCAACGATAATCTATAAGTATCCATCTTTTCCACATTATTCAATAAGGAGAGAATTTTATATCAGAGAGAAAGACAGAAGAGAAGAGAAAATAATAATAAAAAAGCAAAAACAAAAGCAAAAGCAAAAGCAAAAAAAAACCGAAAAAAAATCCTTGAAATTTCGATTTTTGGCAGCAGTATTTTTTTCTTAACATGCTTAAAATACAACATTAAATAAATCTGGCAAAGTTGGTTTTCCATTGTAAATAATTCATACATACAAACACGAAACAGATATTAAAAATGTACATGTTAGTTTAGGCACAAAACAAGAACAAAAAACAATAAACATGAACATATAACAGTATATTATATAAAATAAATATGGTGGGTGTTTTTTCGTTGTTTTTTTTTTTGTTTTTTTTTTTTTAATTTGTGCAGCCGATTGAGAATCTTAACCATGGCCAGTACAGAAATAGTCGTTTTTTGGCACAACACTTTAATTTTACGAAATGTTTCTCACACTTGTAAGATTTTTACCATAACGTTTACCTAAAACACGATCTACTTGTACTTGAGTTGCTATATTTACAGATTTGAAATTTTAATTGAAGTAGAATGTACAACATCTACATGTGGCGGTCAAAACTGTGAGATATGTGGTGAGTTAAAGCTCAAAAACAAGAATTGTTTTCAGCACAATGGTAGCTAGTATTTTATAAATGATACTGATATATTATCGTTTGTTTAGTATTACCAATGAATGAAATATACCAACATCGAGTTAAAGCAAGAGTTTAAGTATAGTACTTCCATGATTTATTGAAAACCTTTATAAGGCGAACATATTAAAAGCGATCCATGGTCATGAATGAACGGAGATCTTTGGTATAGAGTCAACTATTCAGTTGAAAGTAGATGTCAAAAATTATAGTTTCCAAACAATTAAACAGATAATATCAAATATTTTCAACTTACAGAGAGTAAATGAGATCTTAGAGACAAAAATAATAACCATCTGTTGTATTTCGTAAATCTATTTAAAAAAAAAAAGATACTTCAAATTGAAATAGACAACTCTGATATCGAATAGTTATTGGAGCGAAACAGAACGCATCGAAAAACAATAAATGGACAAAATTTGATAATATTTTTTGATAACAGTTTGTTTAAACCTGAAATAAATATTTTAATAGGACTCTCAACCTTAGAACCCACAGAAATGGTCTCCACGTCGGTTATTACGACCACTGTACCAACTGAAATGGTTTCCACATCGATAAGTATGACCACTGTACCCACTGAAACGGTCTCCACGTCGATTATTAGTAGCAGTCCACTAACAACATTATCAACATTATTGTCGACGTCCTTCTTAACGTTCACTGTAACAAACAATAGAACTATAAATAATTTTAATAAGTCTGTAAGTTACTACTTGTAGTCAGCACTTCTTTGTAAACATGAATTATATTTGATATGGGCATAATTATAAATTAAATGTTTGCAAAACTTATTATTTTTTTTTTTACATAATAGGCTTTTCTAACCTAGGAGTAGATTACTTTAGATGTCTTTGGCAAAATTTTATGAATTGTTGGTCCTCAAAGCTCTTCAACTTCGTACTATAATTTTCCTTTTTAACTTTTATTTGTTTAAGCGTCCTGAAATCTGTGATGAATTTATCTAAATAATTTAGATTACTAGATAAAGCTCTTGTTTCTATTTTTTCTCCTGGTAGATTTATGAATTTATCATTAACTATATAGCTATCGTAAGAAAATTTAAAAAATGTTTCATTATTCATCGAGCATTTTGATAATATTTTATTTAAAACTGTGTTTCACATGGAAATCTAAAATTTTATCACTTTTAACAATATTGCTTTTCAATAGGATTTTATATGTAGATTTAAGATATACCATAAGATTACACATTTAGTGTTGCAAATGAATGTTTTTTCATGTTTAACGTTCAAATTTATCCTGGTTGTAGGATTGCACAACTTACATATCATGTGTTTTTCTCATTTTGTTGTTACCACCTTGATTTGTATTTTCGTAATCGATTGATGAAATTTGAACACTTTTGCCTGAGTTGTTTGCTATATTTTTAGTCTTTTCGGGCTTAATCAGTTTCTGGACGTCTTTAGGGGTTGAATATTGAAAACATTGGCCTCGGTCATATGAGAAACGATATTGACGGTTGATACATGTATGCGCATTCAATGTAGTGACATCGGTAGCCTTAATGTTATTATAGATTTGGTAAAGCCTACATATATTACAACATGTATGAAAACATGCTTTATCAATGACGATGAAAGCTCGATGGTTTATTTATCATTAAACAAACTTAAAATGTGTCCTTGGTGAACATATAAAAATAAATGAAAAAACATATAACATGTATACTGTCATCATAGAGAACAATCATTTTATCTGGTTTTCAGACAAGCAACTTTAAACATTCAGACAATCCAGCTAGTGATGGCAACCAGACCATAACTGTAATCGTGATATCTGTAGCTAGTATATTTGTGATTGTGATTGTGCTGATATTGATATTTATATGTTATAGAAAATAGTAAGTAGCTAACAAACATTTTTAGAACAACACTGATAACAAAGTACAAACTATAAATATATGATGTCAATTAAATGTACTTGTGTATTTATATTGTCGTAACAGATTGAAAATTATACTTTATAAAATGTATCCGTCCGAAGTGTATTTGTTGTATTCTCCTCATCAGGAACGCACAAATCCAGATATTTGAGACGCCAATGATGTACAAGTACCGAAACAAGCATAGAACTGTATGACCAAAATTACGGTTATGATCCTTAGTTTGAAAAGAAAAATATACATAATACTGTGAACACCAAAACAAACGGGACTACAGAAAATATAAAGCCCTAGTAGTTGCATTTGTATTTGGAAATCTCCAACCTTTCTTCAAATTGATATATGTAGTACATATAAAAATATTGTAAAGACTGTGGCAATTTAGTAGCTACCGTTTTAGTATGATGTATTCATCATTTATTTTCAATACTAAGCAATATAAACGTTAACCAAAACAAAATTAATAAAGTGAGAAACTTTCAAATTATCAAATAAGGATAATAATAAATTTAACTCGCATAATTAATTAAATGGGAAATGTTAAATAACAAAAGGAAATTTTCCTTTCTTCATCTGTTAAGCAATCGAAAGACAAAAACTACACCAGCGGAAGATGATAAGAACTACATTGAGAATGAGTATACAGAAGGAGAAGACAGACATTTTAGTACGGACTATTCCAATTGTCTACAACACAATAAAGTTAATCTTCATATAGAAAATGAAGCATGTGATGCCAGTAAGAAAAATGAAATTGAAAATGACCAAAATAACGGCTATACACCAGATGATGAAAATAGTGATGCAGAACTGTCTAAAGAAAATGAAGAACAGAATACAAGAAAGTCAGATGAAGTATCAATCAGTTCTTCTGTAGACAACCAGGAGAATGATAATCCAGAAATAGATTCAAATTCTAAGTCAAACAGTCATAATGCAGACATTCAGTCATGCAAATCAATTGAAGACGAAGACATCGGTACAAGTAATGAAGTTAAAAAGAATGGAGCTATGATAAACTCACATGATGTATCAGGAAATGATGTCCCTTCTTCTGGTAAGATAAAAAACAATGAAATAAATAGTCACCATGTTATTATATTTAACAAATTGATTATCTGTTTCTGGCAACTCTTACCTTATGAGCAAAAATATTCATAAGACAACAATTACAAAAAAATCGTGATTTTTTTTCCATCTGTAGTATACAGCATTAAGTTTCAAATATGAGAACAATGCGAAATGAAAAATGTAAACAATCCAAACAATAAATCTAGCTCCAAAGTTTATGTTTAAAACAAATATGATATGCAGCATAACTTTATATGATATGCAGTAATAACTTGATATGATTTGCATAGTTTCAAATACTTATTTAATTCCATGTTGGTTCGTTTTCCATTACGGATTTCCCGATCTCTATTTTTGGAAAACTAGAAAACCTAAAAAAAAATATTTGATTAATTTCAGTGTATCCTCTAATTTATTTGTATCCTCTAACATATTTCTGTTACAGACAATGGTGACATTGCTCTTAAATCACAATTTAATGGTGAAGAAATCTCAAGTCATCAAGAAATCTCAAAAAATGACATAGAGGTAGTCAGAATATGTAAAGAAAATATCTATCGATTATTACTATTAATTAAAACTTATAAATAGCGTCCGAACCAATCTGTCTTGAGAAAGCAAATTATTGTTCATGGTTTATCTAATAGGACGGAGGCCTTGAGTATTCGTTATAGATCTTCTTTGGTCAAACAGTCCAAATTAGTTTTCCACATCTTATTAGCAATTGACCCGTCCCTGTTTTCAAATCATGTGACACGCCACACTTCCGGTTAATCACGGGAACCACATCCACATAATAGAAAAGCTCATCCACATAAAAGAAAAGCACCTTCGTATAATAGAAAAGCACCTTCGTATAAAAGAAAACCCCCATCGTATAATAGAAAACCACCATCGTATAATAGAAAACCACCATCGTATAATAGAAAACCTCCTTCGTATAATAGAAAACCCCCAACGTTTAATAGAAAACCACCTTCGTATAATAAAAAACCACCTTCGTATAATAGA
This sequence comes from Mytilus galloprovincialis, assembly GCF_965363235.1. Taxonomy (NCBI): domain Eukaryota; kingdom Metazoa; phylum Mollusca; class Bivalvia; order Mytilida; family Mytilidae; genus Mytilus; species Mytilus galloprovincialis. The sequence goes on from NC_134842.1 coordinate 16,250,993, forward strand.
AAACCACCTTCGTATAATAGAAAAGCACCTTCGTATAATAAAAACCCACCTTATTATAATAAAAAAAAGACACATAAGACAGCTATGGCGTTCCATACTAATCCATGTCAACACAGAAGTGCTGACTACTGGGCTGGTGACCACAGAGTCTAAATGAAGGTTATTAATGCAACTATAGATAACATAACACCTTCAACAATGAGCAAACCAAACCATAATTATTACTATAACCGATATCAGGTCCGTTCGCGCCCAATACATTTTCGCACCCTACACGTTCGCACCTCGCACGTTCGCACCCAAGGTCCGTTCGCACTCTACACGTTCGCGCCCAATTTTAATTCAAACTGGCTACTGATTTTGGACATCTACAAAATCAAATGTTTGTGAGAGATCAATCGACCCCTCAACCTCGTTTACCGGGAACACGATGTTCCAAAGTAATTATTCGGCAATAAAAATAAAGCACGATTGTCAAGATTTTTTTAAACTTAATAATTTACATGCATTTCGTCACGTGTACATAGTTACCTATAAAACTCCTCGCTGATGCTTGCTATACAGTCGAAGAATCAGATAGAAAAATAATATTCAGAGCATATTTTAAATTTTAAAACATTGAACAACATATGTGACTTAGTAGAAAACCATTGGTGTACGACTGACCTTTACCTTTTTTTATAAACAGCTAGATTGTCTTCACTATTAAGGGACGTAACACCACTACTACTAGTAACTAGAATAAGCTATGCCAACCATAGCCCTACATGAAATATACACGGTCTACTTTTTAACTGATACTGTTCTTGTATGTGTAAAAAGTAAGATTACCAATAATCCACGCTGATGCTGGATCTATTTTCTAATTAAACCGTGGTGTTAATCGAATTATATGCTTTTCAATTCCATATTTGTTTTCTAGAATATCAACCAAGCCATAGTGGAAACCTTCATGCATGGTAAAATGAGTGAAATGAGAAGAGACTTGACTGAGCATACAAACAATAATATAAACCAAGTACGAGAAGAGGTTATGACCTTTCAACAGGATATTACAGAAAGAATGGCCCAACAAAGCAATGAATTTAAAGAAGAAATCAATAAAACTACAGAAGACTCGGAGAAGGCAGAAAGAAAACGACAGAGAAAGATGCAGAGACTGAGAAATCAAATTCAAGAGTGCAATGAACGCTTAAGAATGTTTGAAGATAGGAGTGATGAATACATCCCAAATCAGGTATTTGAATAACATTGAACCATTTGTAATAACTTGTTAACTGTTATCACTTCATATAAGTATGCATGAAATATGTGCCACTGGACATGCAAATACATACAGATGTATAATAAGAATTACTTTACTTTTTAGAAACTGCTGGAGGAAGAAGTAGAAGCGAGCGGTGGCAAACACGATGTCGCTTCTAGTGAAATTATTGAGAATAACAAAGAAATACAGTCACTCCGTGATGAAATGAATAGATTAAGTGAAAATCTAACACAACAGATATCACAGCAGAGAGGGGTCATCAGTGGACCCGACACTCCATTGGTTACAAGGACCCAACCCATCACAGAGAGTTCACCTCATTCAAATGATTTATTACGTTCTAAAACCGCCAACGATGATGCATTGAATAGTGGACATAGCGGTCCATTGGCCCCTGATGTAAGAAATCGTTTTATAAAATTATAATTCACACCAAGAAAATATTTAAGAAGATTGTTACATTTTGTTATAACAAAATCGTTGTTTAGATACGTAACATGATTTCACAAAAATCAAAAGTATGTTTTGATCACTTCTGCAATTATACGTCGAATATTATTTCGATTCTTTAAACATACCTGGCTTTAAAATTCTTTATAGCAATCAAGAAAGAAAATTCTTACTCACATATATAGATATAAGTATATGTGATATGTCCCATGGGACACCTCTCCGTCTAAGTCACAATTTGTAAAAGTAAACTATACATGTCTGAGTACGGTGGTCTTCAACACAGAGTATAAACTCATATTTCTATCTATTTGAATATATTAATATGATTGATATGGTTGATTTAAAATGTCTTAAATCATACAACATCAACGTTAATCAACATTAAATATTTTTAACCCAAAAGAACATAAATCAATAGAAGTTATATAGATAAAAGAAAGATGTGGCAAATGAGACAACTCTCAATCCAAGTAACAATTTATAAAAGTAAACAATTGTAGGTCAAGGTACGGCCTTCGACACGTAGCCTTGGTTCACACCGAACAGCAAGCTATAAAGAGTCCCAAAATTACAAGTGTTAAACTATTCAAACGGAAAAACCAACAGTCTTCTATATACAAAAACGAGAAAAGACTAAGAGAATATATATGTATATGCACACAAGTAAACCAGACTTATAAACTATGCCTAATTATAAACATGGACCGATAGGTGAAATTAAAATATCAATACAAGTAAACATAATTTCTAATTCCAAACCTTTAACATAGATATTTTTTACGTTATGTATTAGCAATATTCTGAACTGAAAAAGAAACGAAACAAAAAGAAAAAGAGGCGAACACCTAGTATACGCTTTCCCGGGGACGGTAACGGTACAGTTCATATACAACATGAAGATAATACTATTGCTATTGAGCAGATTGGTCCTATGGAGGTTCAACAAACCAATAGAGGTAGAGTAGGTTTATAAAATATCTGTCAATCAACTGACAAATATTTATGTTATTTGGTTAATGTAAAAAAAAGATGAGGTGTGATTGCCAATGAGACAACTCTCCACAAGAGAACAAATGACACAGAAATTAACAACTATTGATTACCGTATGGCCATCAACAAAGAGCAAAGCCCTTACCGCATCATGGCATGGTCAGCTATAAGGCCCCGACAAAACAGCGAAAACACATCTAACGAGAAAAACGAACGGCCTAATATAAGTACAAATGTACCACATTAACCAAATCAGATGTGACGCCATATAATATATTTGGAGTAAAGTATGCTGTATCGCAGCTTGTAAGAATATATTGAAGTGTTTTTGGGTGATTTCCTGTTAAAATGTTACGGAATGCGACTTTTAAGTTGGTAAATGATATCGATATTATAAATCTAAACACAAAATGCTTGTGAGAAAAGAAATATGCATACAGCATGTATTTAGTGTTAAAAAAACACCACTGGGAAAACTGTTCACGATTTTTTTTTGTTCTGCTGGAATAAACTGTCTGTCAATGCGTGGTGGTTTCGTTGTATTAATTCGGACAATATGTTAAATTTTCAACGTTTTGCTCGAATTTTCTCGCAAAATCTCCAGCTACATGCGTGCATTCAACTCATCAAAACTTGCACATGTATGTTAGCGTGGTACATGTACCTTACATGGAAATGTTCGTACAAAATCTTATAAAAATATATAAAGTATGGTAGGATTGCCAATAAGAGAACTATCCACAAGAGAACAAAGGACGAGAATGTTGAGAACTATGACCAAATCACATACCATATATCAGGTATACAAGGTCCCGCCGTGACAAAATTTAAAACATTCCTAAAACGAGAAAACTTGCGAATTATGTTAAAAAGATTAACAAACGTACATCTTTCTTTGCAAATATATATCTTGTGTATGCCCCACCTACGATAGTAGAGGGACATAAATTGTTCTGGTCTGTGCGTCCCTTCGTTTGTCGTCCGTGTGTCCATGTTCAGGTTAAAGTTTTTTGGTCAAGGTAGTTTTTGATGATGTTGAAGTCCAATCAACTTTAAACTTAGTACACATGTTCCCTTTGATTTGATCTTTCTAGTTTTAATGCCAAATTAGAGTTTTTACCCCAATTTCACGGTCTACCTAACATAGAAAATGATAGTGCGAGTGGGGCATCCGTGTACTATCGACACATTCTTGTTTGTTATATAACAGTAGGAACAAGCACACAGATTTCTTTTTATGCCCCACCTACGATAGTAGAAGGGTATTATGTTTTCTGGTCTGTGCGTCAGTTAGTCCGTCCATTCGTTCGTCCGTCTGTCCCGCTTCAGGTAAAAGTTTTTGGTCAAGGTAGTTTTTGATGAAGTTGAAGTCCTATCGACTTCACTTAGTATACATGTTCCCTATGATATGATTTTTTTAATTTTAATGCCAAATTAGAGGGTTTATCCCAATTTCACGGTCCACTGAACATAGAAAATGATCGTGCGAGTGGGGCATTCGTGTACTTGGGACACATTCTTGTTAGATACACGTTTTGAGAAATTAACAGTGTACTAATAAAGTCATAGACTTTTCACATAATATAGATATATCGAACATACATATGTGTTTTGTGTCAAGATAGATCGTTATTCGTAATAAAAGATTTAATCAAGGTTATTTTTTCTCTCTATTTTATCAGGTATCCGATTAACAGGAGGCAATGTAGAGATCGATATTAAATCACCCAAAAAGAAGAAAAGTTCACCTCAAAAGGACCAGTCCAATTAATATATCAGCCAGGCAAGGGCATAGTCAGACAATAAACAAAACTATACAATATCAATGCTTTAACACTTTTTAAAAAAGAAAAGTTAAAGAATTTGTGTATGTTACTATCAATGTACTGACATTATGTACACAAATGATGAGTTTCTCTTTCATAACGATTGGCACATTTGCGCGGACAGCTTACTTCAGTTTTAAAATAAGTTGCTTTCGAGATTTATTGTCTTATATCGTCGCTATTGTACTGTGATCAGCATAAAACATGTAAAATATACTATTTCTAAAAGACGAGAAATTCCGTATAACACTGTTTATCCGTGTATTTATTATTTGACAGGGTTTTTGCGTTCATGTATTATTTGTAAATAAAGTATGTCAATGTTATATAAGGAATTTTGATATTCCAGAAAGGTATGACTTTATCGTACCAGAAACAGCTACTTCCAAAAATGTTCACTGTCTGATAAAATACAACATATATTACATACCTATAGCATTTACTGTTAATTTGTTCTCGTCTTGAATATGCATGAAATATTTGGCAGTCCAGAGGGGCGTAGCTTGGGTCTTATATATAGTGAGGCAAAAAATTTGAGCCGAGCGGAGCGATGCGAAAATTTTTTTAGGGGTGTTTTAGGGCCTGAAACGCGTTTTCCTGGATTTAAATGTATGATTTGTGATCACAACCTAATGCCATATCGCCATATCGCAACATATCTATATGAGGAAAGTTAGTCTTGATACAACACTGTCTTTTGGGATGACAAGTACTAAATATTAAATAAATAGTGTATTCGTCTCGAAAGTATACCTCTTATGCATTGTATGGGATTCTCTTTTCACATGTAAATAATATGACAGTGTACTATTTTTTGCAATTTTAATAAGTTAACACCTGTGTACAAGTACATGTAGTTATCAAATTATCATTAATGTTAGAAATGTAATGGTCCGAGGCGACGTTTTTTGGTTTCATCAAATTTTCTCATAATCTTCTCTCTACAAACGGTGATATCTCTATGTATGAAGAGACTAGCCAGTCCAGAAAGTCGGTCTTCGGTCATCGTAGATCTGCTCCAATGTTTTAATCGTCTCATCGCAGAGAAAGACCTCTCACAGGGCACGGATCCTACAGGCATTGTGAGCAGCACTCTAAATACTGCATGAACATTGGGATAATAATTGGGGTCTGCAAGTTGAATTGCCGTTTCCAAAGACTGATTACCGGTATCTTTATCTCTGTTTTGGAGTCCGGAACAGAACATTTTCCACCGTTCAAGTTCTCTAACAAACCCTGGAGAGTCTGGCATATCCTCCTCAATAAATCGGATATAATGCTGTCATGATACTAAAGATCTATTATATATTAATTTACCCGGATCCATATTATCCGTGGATTCTGCAGTGACTGTCTTTTTTTTTTAATAAGATATTTGTCCATGATTTCCAATTTTGGATCGTCAACAACTTTTTACAAATTTATAATACCAATGACGGGCGACAATGTATGTTTCCGTAAAAAAGCTTCACAGAAAAAGACGATGATCTAGTATTTTCTTATTTGAAATAAAACTAAGTGTCAAGTACATGAAAATATTTCATATTTTTTTTTTTTTTTTGCCAAAAAAAACTAGTGAGGCAGTTGCCTCATTGCCTCAATGGAAGCTACGCCACTGCCCGCACTGGATGTTGAGCAACCAACAATCAAACAATCAAACAATTCTTGTGATCTTTTGGGACTAGAAGTTGAGCATGAAATTGTATGGTTGGTTACTACTTCAATTGTGTACCTAAATGTTTTTACTTTTACTAGGAATATTTTAAGCATAACACAAATATTGGAGGGATGCATATGGTATCTTCAACTTTCATAAAATGTTTCACTGAATCAAATAACCTATCCATATGTATCTATATTTATCAAAATATTTGTCATATGTCTACTGAAAAAACATGAACTTATTTTTATGCCCCACCTACGATAGTAGAGGGGCATTATGTTTTCTGGTCTGTGCGTCCGTTCGTTCGTTCGTCCGTTCGTTCGTTCGTTCGTTCGTTCGTCCGTCTGTCCCGCTTCAGATTAAAGTTTTTGGTCGAGGTAGTTTTTGATGAAGTTGAAGTCCATTCGACTTCAAACTTGGTACACATGTTCCCTATGATATGATCTTTGTAATTTTAATGCCAAATTAGAGATTTTACCCCAATTTCACGGTTCACTGAACATAGAAAATGATAGTGCGAGTGGGGCATTCGTGTACTGAGGACACATTCTTGTTTGCTATAAGTTATGTTTGCTTATTTGTAGAAATTATTATGTGGCATTCAAGGACATGGGTCGTCTGATCTTTCTGAAAATTCTACAGGAGATAGACTTTGACCTGCACATCAACATCAGTTCAAACTGTTTCAGCTCTCCTCTTCCTGTTTCAATTTTTAATAAGCCTTTAATCAAAGTGTATTAAAAATTGATATATACATGTATCAAAGGCCTTTACTGCAAAATGTGTTGTCAGATTTGAAAATTTTGCAAGTGACCATCGACCTGCGGGGAATTTTACCCTTGCCAGATATCCCCTTACTGTTTTTATTTTTAATATCGGAATATTTCTTTCATTGTCTTTAATCAAATGCATAATAACTATATTTTGAAGTCATGTAGATAATAAAATTATAATAGATGTGGAATGATTGCTAATATATAAGAGGATTACCTATCCAGAAAACCAGACTAACAGACAATATAAAAAAGAAGATGTGGTATGATTGCCAATGAGACAACTCTCCACAAGAGACCAAAATGACACAGACATTAACAACTATAGGTCACCGTACGGCCTTCAACAATGAGCAAAGCCCATACCGCATAGTCAGCTATAAAAGGCCCCAATATAACAATGTAAAACAATTCAAATGAGAAAACCAAAGGCCTTATTTATATAAAAAATGAACAAAAATAAAATATGTAACACATAAACAAAATATGTCATCAACATACTAAAGGGTACTATGCAGACTTCAATTTAAAGTACTTTATAACAGACAATGTAAATCAAAGGAGAAAACCCAAAAGCCTGTATCTTTTTAATAAACCAAAAATAACCAAGCAGGGCCAACAGCAAGAAATGACAATTGGATACTGATGTTGGACAAGTATTAATAAGCAGTGGCGGATCCAGAAATTTTCCTAAGTGGGGGCCCACTGACTGCCTTAGAGGGGGCCAGCTCCAGTCATGCTTCAGTGATTCCCTTTATAATTAACCAATTTTTCTCAGAAAAGGGGGGACCTGGGCCCCCTGAAAAAAAACTCAATCCACCTCTGATTAGGTGGACTTTTACCATGAGTTTAAGTGAGAAAATAACCGTCCTCTAAACCAGAAACATTGGTGTAACAAACTCTTCTTTTTTTAAGGAAAGCTTAAAATTTATTGCTTTATTTCAGCACTTTTAAAGTACACTAAACCATAACAAAAAAAACAAAACAAAAAATATTGTGAAACAAAATCCATGTTATAACAAAGTCATTCAAACTATTCTGGTTCAGCATGTAAATGAAAGTCTTTGTGTTTGCATCTAACATGTGCCTTCAGGCTTGATCTCCAGTTGAATTTTTTATAACATATCCGACAAGAATATCTGGCTTCTTCATGTTTCCCTTTATTATGTTCCTGAAGTTTTGCTTTGGTACTAAAGCCTGAACCACATATATCACAATGATGGGGATAGGAACCAGACTTATTGCACGTCTCTAGGTGGCGCTTTAAAGAACCTAAGCCCATAAATTCAGTCTTGCAAAGTGGACATGTATCAACTTTAATCTGATGTTGGTGACGTCTACAATGATGGCTGTATTGAATGGCCTGATTGAATCCTTGACCACACACACTGCAAAGGTATTTAAAGTCCATATTGTGTTCTTGATATGCAAGGTATGTCCATATTTACTACGGAAAGTTTTCCCACACTCTGCACAAGAAATTTGCCACTTTGGTTGTTTAGCAGGTAAAACCTGATCAGATGAGTTCTTGGCAAGTCTTTCTACTTTAGTAGGAGATTTTTTTATCGATTCATTAATTTTTGGTCCCATAATGCTTTGGGCTTTATTCCAATTTGTATTTTTATTCGGTGCTATATACATATAGGTTTTATCTGTATGCTGCGAGGTATGTTTATTGTAATTACTTTTATCGTGTGTTATATAGTTACAGTGCTGACATAAATAACGTGTGTTATCTTTCTTCGATCTTGATCTTGCTGTCTTCACAAATGTTAACGTTCTTGTAATCTTCTGAAAATTAGAAAAAAGTCTTTGTTTTATTCATAATGATACAGATTGATAACGTTTAAAATGTTTAATTCCCATTGAATTATAAATAATTCAGATTTTAAGGTTACAGAAATGGATTCGTAACAATGCTTAAAAGTCATCTCACGTGTCTCAGAGCTAACATGTACATAATTGACCCAGGTTTAACCATGTAAAACAAGGGTTACTTCCCTTTAAACAATTTTTAGCATAGTTCTACATTTTTGTACATGTAAATAACAAGCTTAAGACCATCATCACAAATCATTGTTTTGAAAAACAATTCACATAAATCATGTAAATGTTGAAGAAATCTGAATTACATGTTTACAGGAAGGCTGCATGGGGACCAGATACATGTATAGTGTTAACTTATATGTTATATGGTCTCTGGTGGAGATTTGTCTCATAGTCATTGTAAATCATACCACATCTTATTACAAAATGTATATGTATTTCTACACAGATCAAAATATATGTTATATACAATTTGCAATGTTAAAGTGTTTTTTTTTTACATTATAAAATCATAAAAACACATGAAAAAGAAGTCAGAAATTCGAGATCAGAAAATTTAAAATTTTAATTAAAACTCCAAATTTAAAGATTTGGAATGTCAAAATTTTCGACTGTCACTTGGAAAAAAAGTTCAGTCAATTTAATTTTTACTATGTCCCTAATACTACACTTCCGTACAACTGCCTTCATGCCTCTGTGTAATTTACGGCCCTGATTATTATATAGAAAATGATAATAGAGGAATATGAAAATTGAAGTTCACATGAACATGATGAATACTGATTCAATGAGGAAGAACTATTCACTTGCAAGTGAATAATTCATTATCACTGTTTTTTAGCTTATTTTGACAAAATTGGATCAAAACATACATGTACTGGCTGCTAAAGGGAATTACTATTTCACTTTTTGTATTTCATTATTGATTGAGGAAAAAAATAATATATGAGATTTTTTATATATCTTGTAGCTAGTGCCCCTTTAACAATGTTTAACATTAGACATACATGTCTAATTGTCCATATATCATACTGTACATGTGCAATTATACACTTAAATGACTTTTTTTGAGATTTTCATTTTAAGAAAGACTTACAGAATCCAGATTTTTTTGCTCCTCTTCTATAACCATATCATCTTGAATTCCAACCATTTTCAACTGTTGGTTTTCACCATCTTCACCAAGCTCAGACCCTTTTATTTCCAAACCTATACTAGTTTCTTCCTGGTCTATTGTAACATCTTTTGACATTAGTCTTCCAGCATTCTGCTTTACAATGTCTGGTAATATATTAATCTTTTTAGCTTTTTCTTCATGATTCAATGTTGATTTCACATTACCTAGCAACAATTTTTTAGTATTTTTCCCCTTATTTCCTGTAGAAAAAAGTTTTCTTTGAATATTTGCTGATTCAGGCGATTCAATCGCAGATCTTTCATCATCATTTGGCTCTACTTTTATTTCATAAAATATCGGTAAATCTTTATTTTGTATCGATTCTGACATTTTAATATCTGGTTCATTGTAAGTCTCTGGCTCTTGTTTTATATCAAAAACCTCAGAAAAATTTTCATTTTCAGTGGATTCACAAGATGTAAAATGATCAAATTTTTCTTCGCTTACACTTTTTGAGCTTACATTTTTGTCAGGTTGGTTTATGGATATTTTTGAATTAGTTTTTACAAACATCTGACCATTTACAGTTGAAGTCATAAAAACTGTATTTGAGTTAAGTCCCTTTAAAGATTCTTCTGATAAACAAGTAAAGTTTTCATCTAATGGGGAGGTAACTTTAGAGGGACAATTAGCATTATCTTTATCTTTTCCCTTAGCTCTTAATGTTAATGAAGTGCACTGGTTTAATAAATCTGAATTACAGCCATCAAGTTTCGATTGTATATAGATATAGGGATGAAATTCGTTATGTAACAGCACAGTTTTGAAATCTAGCTTTTTACAAAGATTGATAAAATCTCTTATGTAGGATTCTCCAACTAGTTTGACTTCTCCTGTATAAAGATAAGAAATGAATATTTCCACTATTTCCTTTTTGAAGTCTGTCAGGTCTAGAGTATTAACATCCTGACAAAGAAAAACATGTGTCTGCAAATGGGGGATCTCAGATACTGCCAAAACAATGCGATGAACAGGGACTAGATCTGTTTTAGTTTCAATATAAAAATCAATCCATTTTCTTTCTTTCCTTAAAGTGTCCAGAGTCTTTAATACTTTTTCTCCATATCTGTCTTCTTTAAGGAAAATTTCTGCCATTTTTTGTCTGAAAACAAAGACAATTGAGTATGGTAAGTATTTTTCAATTGAAAATTTTATTAGAAAGAAACTTCATGACTAGCAGCTCAAATAAAACAGACAAGGGTTTTGTACAGACAAAAGTGTTGTTAACTAACTATATAATATGAAGCATGTGAAAACATAAAACATTGCATTTAAGAATTGAATGTTTCTTTTTGTAACTTCATTGGGGTGTAAAAGCGTTGACCGAAGTACATTTTCTATCAACGCTTTTACACCCCTATGAAGTTACAAAAAGAAGCATTCAATACTTATAATTACATTTTTTAGCTAGGATCATATGAAAACACTTCAATTAAACTATATAGTTACAATACTGTTGTCAGGTCATTAAAGATTGCATATTTTGGCCTTAATATTGATTCACTTATAGTCTTTGCATCGGACCTAAACACATTAGTTTAATCAAAGTGATGGAAATCACTCATGGAAAGATTAGAAGAGTAGTTTGAATAATTTCATAATCAGGTATGGTGGGGGAAAATGAACATTAATAAAGCCCTATTGCTGAAAAGGAGGTCTTTAGTAGGAAAAGTGCTTTTCCAGTATGAGGATAAAATAAGCTCAAATTAAATAGTATGGGTCTCTTAATTTCACTGTTTTATTTAAACTGAAGTATATATCATGTTCATATCTTATCCAAATAATGTTGCCTGTTCTGAACATGTTGCAAAAAAACAAAAAATTGCAAATCAAAAATTCTTCTACCATGCAAGTAAATAATACCCAGTGTCGGATCCAGAACTTTTCATAAGGGGGCCTGTTGACTGACCTAAGGGAGGCCCACTCCAGTCACTGTAATGCTTCAGTGACTGCCTTTATAATCAACCAAATTTTTTCCACAAAAGGGGGGGCCTGGGCCCCCCAGGACTCCCCCTGGATCCACCTATGATACCAACTATCCTTGTAAGACATAAATTCTAGACCAACAGCTAAGAACTTTAGACTAGTGTCAACAAAAATAATCTAAAAATGTTGTTTTGGGGCATTTTGTAAGTTGAAACATAGTTTATATATGACATTGAAGATCATAAAAGTTGTAGAAAGCCTTTTGATCAATTTTTTAAGTATTTTTCAATACAGGGCAATGAAAATGTACTTTTTCAACGTAAAAGTAAAAAAAATTATTTTATTGAAATACTTGATTGCAAAAAAAATTTAATTTGTTTATCTATTTTATTCTCTCCCAACATTATTGTCATTTAGGATCTTGGAAAAACTTGGTAACTTTATGAAAAAGAATTACATTGTAGGTCATTTTGATCTTTCATGGAAGAGTCCCTTTTATCTTTGCTAAAAAAAACGTAACGTTTGGATATTTCTGGAAACAATTTGAACAACAAGCACAAAAAGGATAGAATATTTGTGTACATGCAATAGCATTTCTAGCTGCCAGTAAATATGCATGTACAATGATTATGATGATGTACTTCATTGGCATTATATAATCATATAGAACTGTACATGTGCAATATTTTCCCTTGAATTGAAAAAAACAAACTTTTTGCACAGTTAAAATATAAAAAAAAGATGTGGTATGATTGCCAATGAGAAAACTATCCACAAAAGACCAAAAATGACACAGACATTAACAACTATAGGTAACCGTACAGCCTTCAACAATGAGCAAAGCCCATACCGCATAGTCAGCTATAAAAGGCCCCGATAAGACAATGTAAAACAATTCAAAAGAGTAAACTAACGGTCTTATTTATGTAAAAAAATGAACGAAAAACAAATATGTAACACATAAACAAACGACAACCACTGAATTACAGGCTCCTGACTTGGGACAGGCACATACATAAATAATGTGGCGGAGTTAAACATGTTAGCGGGATCCCAACCCTCCCCTAACCTGGGACAGTGGTATAACAGTACAACATAAGAACCAACTATAAAAATCAGTTGAAAAAGGCTTAACTCATCAGATGGACAAGAATACAAGTGGACGTGGCCGGGTACTTATACATCCCGACACAAAAAGACACAATGAACAGATCTGAGAGTACTGGCAGTTATCTGACAGCTAGTTCAAAGCCACTAACAACTAATAAAAAAATCATGCATCTAAGACTAAACTATCAATCCGTACACATCCAACATCCTATGGATTTAGTGTAAAGACGTCATAAACAGCCAGAGAAAAACATGACCTTGTGCAATGCCAAGTTACAGGTACATGTATCGACAGATTGTAGATCCATGAATATGTATGTACATGTATATAACATACTAGTAATATTTAGTTAGCTTTTAATCTACTGATAACAAAATCAATATTTATACCAATAAAAACAATATTCAATGATCTTATTACAGTGTTGAATAGGTAACCTTTTAGAAAAAGTTTATTTAAAGGAGCGACAAGTTTACATGGATCATTTCTAAATTTATGGGGCACGGTTAACAACATTTCCGTAAAAATGAGGATGTGCTATTCCGTTTGAAATAAGTTTTCTACAGGTACACTCAAACTTCAAAACCAAATCTTTATATCTATGGAAAAATTTAGTAAAGGTTTTAAGTAATTTATGGTAACGATATCCATGATATCCCTGGTTTAATAGTTTACCAGTAATACATAGGTTGAGTTCGTTAAAATAAAAAACGTCACAGCAGACACGGGCATAGCGAACAAGTTGTGAAATATAAACACCGTAAGATGGTGCCAAAGGAACATCGCCATCTAAAAATGAAAATTAACAATAAGGAACGAAAAAATAGTCTCTTTTGTCGTAAATTTTAGTGTGGAGTTTAATTTCCCGTTTAAAACCTAAATATCTAAATCCAGGAAAGGACAGTTATTACCGAATAAATTTGATTTATTTAAAGTAAGTTCCTTGGGGTAAATTTCAGCAGTATATTGAGAAAATTTTTGATTATTTAACGAAAAAATATCATCCAGATAACAGTAAGTGTTGTTGAATTTATCTATTAAATGCAATTTCAACGAGTCTTTATGAGTTTAGTCATAAACTGTGATTCGTAACAGTACAAAACAAGTCTGCTATTAAAGGGGCACAATTCGTGCCCATGGGGATACATACATGTACAACCTGTCAATAAAACTTTGTTGCCGAAACGTACATAAATATTATCAGGGAGAAACTTAACAGCTTCAATCATCTCATCACACCTCCAGTAAGTATATCCAGCATATTTACCTTTCTCATTAGAGAAGAAGGCTTTAAATGAGTTGCAGCAAATATATCTACATTCAGCTTTACCAAACGACCATTTAATTAAATAAGAAAACTTTTGTTCAATAAGATAATGTGGAAGTGTAGTATAAATTTATAAGTACATGTATACAAAAATAACATATACCATTTGGTTATAAATATCTAATTTGGGAAAAAATGCCAAACCCGTTTGTTAATACTTGAATTGGTGATTTTTGAAAATCACTGATTTAAGTAACAATATATATATATATTCGTAAAGGTTGTAAAAAGTAAAAACACAAAAATACTGAAGTCCGAGGAAAATTCAAAAAGGAAAGTCCAAAATCAAAAGGCAAAATCAAAAGTCCAAACATATCAAACGAATGGATAACAACTGTCATATTCCTGACTTGGTACAGGCATTCTCTAGTGTAGAAAATGGTGGATTGAACCTGGTTTTATAGCTAGCTAAACCTCTCACTTGTAGTATGACAGTTGTATCAAATTCAATAACATTGTAAACTATGCATGAACAAAACAAACATACTCAAAGAGTAAAAATGTCAAAAATAGGGGTACAGCAGTCAATATTGTGTTATCATCTTAATCACTATAAAAACAACAAATGTAACGAAGAAGCACAAAAAGGCATACATCAAATTTAACATACTGATTTTGCTGATCTTATACGACTAAGTAAGTAAGAGTTGTCTTTCTTTTATAAATAATCACCTATTTGAGTAGTACAAAATAATCAATAATAAATCTCTAGACTAAGTGATTTAATTTTAATGTAGCTTTAAATATAGAATACTAATAATCAAGGACTAATTATGTTGCTTACATTATCAGAACCAACATCTGTGTGACCAGGTGATTACCTTGTACTGAATCTGGGTTAATAACATAAAAATGCACTTGTTTTAGTATCATACCTCAATTTCCTGTCAAAAAATCACTTCTTTCAGTATCATTATTTTTATAAACTCCAGTCCACTAATTTCAACACCCCTCTCCCCCTTGTTCATTTTTTCCCAATTTTACCAATGAAAAGATATTATCATGATTATCTAAACCTATGTGGTTAAAATTTTGTTAAAACTACAAATTCACAATTTGTGACAAAACTTCTTATTTGCTACTTAGTTAAATTAGTGATTTAAAAATCACTTATGTCAATAAGTCCCTTGACTGTTTCATGAGGGTGGCAATTGCCCTTTACCATCAGGGGCCGGTCATTTCGGCTACCATTAGGCATAAGTGTCAAATTGGTTAAAATTTTGCTAAGATTAGTCAAAATATTCTTATCGTGATTCGTCAGATGTCTCAAATAAATATTGTTACTATAATTTTTAGAGAAAAAAATAATGTGATTTGTCAAATTCAACAGATTTTTTTATCGTATAAAAGAAGGAGTACATTTTATCGTCAGGCACTAAAAATTACTGTTAACGCCATTGGGCAAGAATTTTTATTGCTATATATATATCATGAAGGTACCCCCATACACCTTATCGCTTGAACTTTTGATGCATGCAAAACTCACTTTCCATTGTGGCGTCAGATCTTTTGTTTTATGACGTGAAAATTTCATGGGAACCTGTGTGATATCCAGTAATGGCGGCTAAAACTAAAGGACAAATAGCAATAAGGTGTATTGCTACCCTCTTTAAACGGAGGGGGGGGGGGGGGAGTAATATGCTAGCCTTTCAAAACACTTCACAGATTTGTTTGCACTGACTCAGAACAATTTTTCATGAGGTAAACCCTTTTTCCGCTTAATTGGCAGACCCAGGGGGGAGGGGGTTCTGGGGGTTGAACACCCCCTTTTTTCTGGACAATCAATGCATTTGAATGGGGACATGCAGTTGGAACCTCCTTTTTTAAAATGGCTGAATCCGCCCCTTCTCACCTAACCATGACGACAACATCATGAACTGTTCAACAGTGTCAGTGAACAAAAATGGTTCTAGTAAGTGCCAGTGGACATGGTGGATGCTTTCGTTCCCAAATCCTTATAGATAGTTGATGCATTGATTATACACTGATTATATATATACTGACCCTCATATGATCTGCTTACCATCCAAGTTATACCTTCGTGTAAATGAAAAATAAAAAGATGCTTAAGCTGATATTTTTCGCAACAAAAAGATTGGGAAGTCTCTACAAAAAAATAGGAAATATGAAAGTAAAGATAATCACTGGATAAATGACCGTTAGTCCGTTACAGATATGAAATTCCGGATTCCAAAAACATATTTATATAAATTATTAACACATCCTTCCATTATGATATTACTAAAAATCACAATTTCAAGATAGAAATCTTATTACCGCAAAAAAAAGGTGGTGCACTTTTAAAAACCACAATTTCAGTCAGTATTCACACTTGCAAACAACTTACCCGCCAACTGTCACTATTTGCTGGGGCCCACAGGTATTTGGGGCATGGACCCCCCTTTTCTGGACCTCACTAAAATAAAAATTATTTGTTTTTTTTTTTTATTTATTTACAATTTTCTACAATGTATAAACATATATCAAGTCTCAACAATCCATTGCTAGTCGATTACAATAACTTTCAGTTACTATCCATACGAGCCCCAAGTGAAAAAAAGAAGCTTCTTTTTTTTCTCTTGGGGCTCGTATGTATAGTAAAAAAGTTATTACAATGTATAAACATATATCAAGTCTCAACAACCCATTGCTAGTCGATTACAATAACTTTTTTACTATCCATACGAGCCCTAAGTGAAAAAAGAAGCTTCTGAAAACTGACCATGGGCTCGTATGGATAGTAAAAAAGTTATATGTTTATACATTGTAGAAAATTGTAAATAAATAAAAAAAAAAAACACCAAACATTTTTTTTTAGTGAGGTCCAAAAAAGGGGGGTCCATGCCCCAAATACCTGTGCCCGGATTTCCCCCATGCCGCGGAGGCTCCCAAAAATTTTAAAAGAGAAATTGTGTCCACAGTTTTAAACAAAACAATTAATTTTCAATGGCAATATGCTTGCCAAAGTATGAAGAAGCCAAAATACAACATTACAATGTATTTGATGACCTCTTGAAGGTTTTGTAGAACTGTAAGTTGGTAACTTGAAACCCCATGGGCATTTTGAAAAGTTGGCGGGTATGAAACAATATCTCGCATACATCTAACATGCCTTTCCACCTGAATATCCCGGCGGGCCGTGGAAAATTCTTCATAAAACTTGAAAAGAAGGTGAACAAATAAAAACTCTTACAAAATGTTAATCAAAAACAAAGCAGCAGACGGCCCAGATGAATATAAACCAATATTTTTGAAAGAACTTTTACATGAACATGATGAAATTGCACATATATTTACCATGGCATTATCTTAACAAGTCCTTTTAAAACAGGTATTATTCCTTATGACTGGAAAACTGACCATGGTAAAAATATAACCATGAAATTTAAAATTCCGCGCTATGATATCTCTCACATGTATTTACTGCAAACTTCAAACATGCAGATCTGCCAGTGCATATTGATATAAACCTATTGGATTCCGAAAGGTTATCTTATATACTGATATAGTAAGATATCAGTATATCAGCCTTTTAGAATTTGGGTTTATATTTTTGTTAAAATTCTCATTCAAATTATGTATAATAAATAAGAATTTAAGATACTAGTAAATGTGGTATGCGTGCGAATGAAACAACTCCCCATCCTAGTCACTATATGTAAATTACAGGTAACTTTTATATGAAGCACTAACAAGTACATTTTGTATGAACCGCGGATTGAAGAGCTTCGTTTTAAAGTGTACGCACGCTTTTACAACCCGGCCAGGCCTATGAAATTACTAAAAGAAGCATTTAATACTTTTAGCTACATTTTTTCGCTATCATCATGAAAACAAGATTACTAAAATACGGTAATGGCCCTGTTATGAACGCAACTACAATCCAAAAGATATTTTTTTTTATTTCTGGGATTCCTTACACATGGGCTCGATAACTGGATATTCATATGTTTTTAGATGATAATTTTTTCTTCAACAGTCAGTTACTTTTCATTGTATCGCTGTTAATTTGTATTAAAATTTTAATGTTGTTATCAATAAATATTTCATTGTTTACGATCAATAATATGCAATTTACTATTATTGTCATGAACTCAAAATACGACAAACAGTTTAATACCGATAAAAAGAAATTGATATATATATATATATTTTTTTTTAATAGATACTAAGTCTTGTTTATTACAAATTTTCCCTGTTTACAATTTCTTCGATTGCCCAGGATGCAAACTCAGGATTCCAGTTTACATTTAAAACCAACTATCCGTGAAGCAGAAGACTGCAAAAAGTGCACTGTTTAACCAGAAAAAGTTAAATAATAATACTTAATATCCTTTTATATGAAATTCAAATGAAAAAGAGAATCTTTCTAGAATGAAATACTAGTAATAAATAATATAAAATTATAACATAGTGGAGTGCTCACACTCATGAATTATTTAATTCAAATTAAAGAGACATAAAAGGCAGACCGCATAACATCTCCTACAAGGTTTGTAATTATCATATAAAATTAATTAGAAATTGATTTTAACATAGTTATATTAGCTAACCGAACTGCTATTGAGACAAACTCAACAAAAAGCTATGAATACAAATACGGATATTTCGAATTTACAGTCATCCTTTAAAAATTGCGGTAATCCATTAGTATAGTCACGATCATCCGTTTTACCCAATCACGAAAATATTTTAATGATGATTTACGGTCATCTTAGCGATTTTTTCAAATCGAATTTTCTGTTTCATACACATTTCTCGGTAGTAATTTGAAATTTCCGTGTGAATCTTTTATAAATTTACATCATACCAATGTATTAGTCCTATAATATAAGACTCTGAAGGTTCATATCATTTACATTCAACGTTACTATCAATGTTGAACCTCTGAGGTTCAACTTTGACAGTAAAAAAAAAAATATCCGATAGAAAACGTTGAATGTAAATGATATGAACCTTCAGAGTCTTATATTATAGGACTAACCAATGTATGCTTTGTAAAGAAAATGTTACAGAAACACTTTTAACAGACAATACAGATACTGACCTAATTTTTCATCCGACATCTTCAGATGACCGTGAATCGAGTAACGCAGTCATCAGCCTCACCCCAGTGATGGTTTAAGGCGCCGTAGGGCAGAAAACAATCTTTCACAACTACAAGACCCATCTGCATGTCAAGACTAACAGAAGCAATACTATTTGTTTTATATTTGGGTAGAACTGCGTGTGCTTGATTGCTTGCTCTATTGTACATGTTGACCTTATCTCCTTACTATAACGTCTATAAACGTAAAAATATCAACCAGTCAGTGCTATTAAAATAGTGCATTGTTTTAACCATATATTTTTTTATATCATATACTTAGACTAAATAACATATGATTTTTACCGTATGATAATAGCATTAAATAAAAATATTTTCCAGATTTTTCGAATTGGTGTTTAGCGGGCTGATATGAAAAGTTTATCACATGCTTCGATTGTTATCACATGCCGTTCCGTAACGTTATCACATGGCATTCCGGTGATACTCGGCAAATTCCGGAAAATACACCTCAATGCTACGTTTTCAGTGAAAAACATTACAAAGTAGTGCACAAAACAATTATTTGAATAGTGGAAAGTATATTGTGTAAAATGATTAAGTTACATTAAATTAAAAAAAAAAATAAATAAATAAATGCAGTTTTTAAGTTTTTCGGAAACATAATTTAGAAAGTTGCTTTAAAAAAGTTGACTTTTCCAAACAAAGTTTATTATGTATATTGTTGAATTATTTTTAGTCGATTCGTCAATATTAAAATGTGTTTTTTTTTCTCTGTTGAGGCATATGATAGAAAGATTTCATATTGAATGTATCAAATTTTGGGTCCGACGTCCGTGAACTTTTTTACTCTTTCAACTTCTTTTCGGGAACCACGTAGAAGGATCAATATATGAATCTGTTATTTTTCTCTACTGTTGAAGCATACGATTTTTTTTTCTTCAGCCTGCAATAGGAGGCAACAGTACGGAAGCGTATTAGGGACATAGTAAAAATAAAATTGGCAATAAACTGTTTTTTCAAAGACGAAATTTTGACTTTTCAAATATCGAAATTTCGACTTTAAAGCTTATCTATAAGCAAATACACGTGCTTCAAATGCCCGAATCACATGATCACTCGCGTGTATTTGTTGATATCTTTTAACAAACATTTACCATTGGCCCTAATGAAACCCTAAACTTATGTTATATAACGGGTTTAAAATTGAAATTTATGCTGCACGATTTTTAAACGCGGGAATAAATTTCCTTAGTTAATTCTTTATTTACATTGAATTTCACATTTGAATATCATTTGATTAGGGAGAGACGCTTTAATTGCAAGCGAACCAACGAACGTTTGAAATTTAAAGTGGTCTAAGCAAACAGAAACAGAATGGTTAAGATTGAACTGGGTAAGTACTTAAATATAGTATGTGGTATGGATTTTGCTGAAGAACATTGTTGAAGGCCGTACTGTCATTTGGTCTCTTGTGGAGAGTTGTCTCATTGGCAATCATACCACATCTTCTTTTTTATATTACCATACATATCCTAATAGAACAGGTGAAATAACATCTTTCTTCGATCATTCGAATTGACGAATACATTTTGTATATTGGTTGTCTTTACACCATACAATTTACTCTTCACTTGGGTTAACAGATAAAACCTGCAGATTTTTTTTTTACCGTTTATGACCCCCTTCTGTATCCAATTGTATTGTGTTAGTAAACAGCGAAGATAATGAAAAAAAGAGATGTGCCATTTAAGACATATAATAATCAAACGGGGATTTTGCAGAAAATATAGACTTAAGTATTAGATAAAATACAAAGGTAACAAAGAAACAGGCCGGTAACAACCGTTGCCGGATAGTTTTTCTGCACGAATAGTCAGGTCAAGGTCCGAGGCGATAGCCGAGGACCTTGACTTGACTAATCGTGCAGAAAAACTATTCGGCTGGTTGTTACCGGCCTGTTTCTTTTGTTACTTTTGTTTTTTATCTGACTTGTACGACGTTTCAAGAAAGTAATAACACATTTTACAAGACTTAACATTTGAGAAACTTAGATAGCCATAAAGCAGTAAATGTAAGTTACAGTATAAACTCCTTTATTTTTTTCATTTACCTTCAACCGTGTTCAAGAAAAAAAATCAGGAATCTTATAATTTGATAAAAAAAAAAAAAAAGAACCATTTCAAGTAAAAGATGAATGTTGTACACATTTAAGACTTTTTAGAATGCAACTTCGTAAAAAAGTAAGTTATTAAAGAAATAATTTAGCGGTAAGAAGGATAACGTTTAATTTTTATGGATGAAAAGGAAAGGGGGGGGGCTAATTCATTTTAAAATAAACAGGCTGTGATCTTAATTTTGATGAAAAAATGCAGAATGTGCCATTCATGACATCCCCCCCCCCCCATCCCCCTTAAAAAAAAATCGTAAAAATCGCTCGTTTGTTGCCAAATACACGAATTTAACATTCAGTGGTGGGGGTTCCCGGTAGTTGGAACAACCCTTTTTGTATGATTAATGCATTTAAATGGGGACATAAAATTGCCCCCCTCTCTTATTTGTCCTGGATTTGGACCTGGACCCGCCACTAATATAAATTCGATAACAATATAAATGTATCAAAAGAATGAATTTCCTACTTCATAAGTGAATGAAATGTATAAATTAATGAAAAAATGGATTTTGTCTAAATGATATATAGATTCAGGCATATACTTTAATTGTTTTGTTTAAATTCATGCTCGTCTCTAGATCTGCGTGTTTTGATCGGGATTAAACACGTGTTACATTATGATCCAATCGCAGCTTAAATTACCGCCCAAAAGTTGATGACATAAGTTGAATGATTTCTTCTAGATTTGCTGCTTATTTGGACGTGTATTACATGAACACTTTTTGTTTAAAGGATCAATCGTGCATTGGTGAGTTGATAGGGATTTTATCTTTTGATAAGATTTGATTTTTATTTATTTATTTCCTGTCTTATTTTTATTGAAATATACACGTCATTATCATCATATCTTTACTCTCAGTGTTGTCCAAAATAGTATTCATGTCCATATATTGAAGAAAACATTTATTGACCGAATATTTTGCTTCATGAAGGGCCCGGGGGCGGTATGTTCTTTTTTGAGTATATTAACTATTATACTTTTCAACGCTACCACCCAAATGTTTTTCCTTAAATTAGCATATGAATATGCAAATGATATGAATAGTATTTTACTGGAAAAAAGATATTGATGCTAACGTAAATATTTTGTTCAATAAAAAGACAGGAAATAAGTCGGTGAACCAAAAAGTTCAAATCTAATTGAAAGTTAGTGCCCATGAACTCACTTATCATGCACGAGTGATTCTATTCATAAAAAGTGTCCGTGTAACAACTAAAAAGAGTCCGTGTATCGTCTAAAAAAAGTCCGTGTAACACCCGTTAATGTACTGTTTTTCTTTAGCTCTGCGGGGGGGCAAAGTCGTACAAATACATTTTAAACCGATTTCGTTATGAAATTTTAGTTATATTAAGGTTACTCACTTGTTTTTCTATGAATTGCAAGTGTTCACAGTGGCGGATCCAGAAATTTACATAAGTGGGGCCCACTGACTGACATAAGAGGGGGCCCGCTCCAGTCACGCTTCAATGATTTCCTATATAAGCAACCAATTTTTTCCCAATTTTTTTTTCCCTAAAACAATTATAAAATTCGTGTTTTCATGATCATAGCTAATAAAAATGTAATTATAAGTATTGAATGCTTCTTTTTGTAACTTCATAGGGTTGTAAAAGCGTTGACCGTGCGCACATTTTTAGAACGAAGGTCTTCCGCGCTACAAAATGTACTTCGGTCAACGCTTTTAAACCTCAATAAAGTTACAAAAAGAAGCATTCAATTTTTAATTAACCATTATCTTAATTTAAGGGGGCTCGCGGGTCTGAGATCAAATTTGTTATTTAATATAGGATTTTTCTATAAATGAACTTTATCTTATACTTAAAACGAAAATGAAATAAATGAATGGGCTCATCGTTCATTTACGCTCACAATCTTCCTTCGAAAGGAGCATAGTTTTTGTTAATGTCATTTTTTTCTGTTGAACTAATAGGAGAAATAGCGGTAATATCGAAATAAAAAAAGATCTAAATTACAGAAATCGCTTAAATTTTACAATTATTTAGTTTATGTACAGCTTATTCGAAAACAACAATAAAAAATATAGGTAACTGATGATTTGAAAAAGATATTTAATTTTTAATGCTAAAAAATGGCATTTTTTTTTTACCAAAGGGAGATAATTTAGAGCTTTTTCAATGATATGTACATTTTAAAAGTCACCTGGGGCCAACACGAATTGATACTTTGGAATGATTTATGTACCATATGATAAAGTAACAACTACTAAAGATAATAAATAAAATTTGTAATGAAAAATTAATGATTATTTTTTTCTGAAAATCTTATACCCACGAGCCTCCTTAATAAGTTTTTTTAAGGTTCATGTGGACCTTTTGCTTAAATGGCCGTATTTTCACCTCAAAATTTACTACAGGCAAGCCTGTGCATCTGGAAAAGTTTTAAGGCATGTTAATTCTGTGAACTGTTTTCAACCCACTTTGTTAATTGTTTTTCGCATTTTTGCATTTGTTGTTAACTGTTTTTTTTTTTTTTTGCCAAAATGGAGGTGTTGTTAACATGTTCACTGACCCCCTATTGTCGTCTTCTTTGTATAAATCACATATTTTTCAGAGATCTCAATTGTTTTCCCTGGTGGTCATTGAAGAAAATCTGCTGGTCCTAACCATTATTCTTATTTCAAAATTGTCAAAACCATCGGACCACCGGTTGTCTATTGATTGATCATGATACTTTAAATGTTTGTAAATGGTTAATTATAATTGTCCCTTTGCTATTCCTCCCCTCTCATGTATAAGATTCCAGGATTTATTAGTAAAACACTCACATATTTACAATGTGTTTATTCAAGAGGTCATTATTGATAACATATACATGTCTATACATTAAATATGACAGAAATAAACATGTGATTAACAAATTAATACAAACAAAATGTAAAGAAGAGAAGACAGTTTTTCTCTGATTAACACTGACAATTACTTATATTATTCAATATTGCAAAGTAACAAAAGACCTTCCATTTTTACAATGTTTGGATTATTTCTATAATATTGTGGTAAATATCTATAATTTCTCAATTCTACTATAATATCTGCTTTTTTTACAAATAAATAATACATGATATTCATCACCAATATCCTATTTGCATACATTACATTTTCTTTCTATTAACTTTTGGTATAGTGTATCATCTACCAGTTTCTATAGGCAATCGTATATTAAGTTTGCAGTGCTAAATTTTGACATCCAAATTCTAAATCGGACTCTGGTTAATTAATAAGATATCTTTCTATTTCAAAACCCTTTTTGATCAGTGAATAAAATTGTCCACGCGATGTGGTGTGTAAATCACTGTACCATTTTTGCATGAACTGGTCATACAAAATTTGTTTCACTTAAGCGTTTTCGTATACATCAAACTGGTTTAAAAAAAAAAAAGCTCATGCATGTACACATTAAATTCATTAAATATAGATTCTATGTGGCCTATCTAGTTGAAAGACTCCAGCTATCGAATAATACTCAAGCGAACAATATGATGCGTCAAGCTAGCGAACAATGAAAAAGCCAACGAACAATAAGAAAAACGCGCCAACATAATCATGTCTAAAAACCGAAGACTTGCAATAACCCGAAACGTCCTTTAAAATCTGATGTGTCCATAATTTCCAGTAGGAAGACGACATGCAACTCCATTGTAACACAGACAAAGTAAATCATTTATCCGTGTATTTAATATAATAATTATTTTTTTAAGCCCGTAGGCATCTAAAATTCCTTTTAGCTAAGCCTTTCTCTTTTTAGTGTTCTCTGACTAGAGTCTGAGAGATGGGTTTGTTCTCTTTGTAATTATGAAACAATCAAACACAATTTTTCGCACTAAACTTGTGTAACGATACAATTAAATCATCTAGCTTTAGATATGCGTTTGAAAAAAACGATTGATTTTGGAACGACAAGTATTTTTATTGTTAGATTTACAGTAGAAATAAAAGCTTATAACCATTATCCACAGTTTTCTACTTTTGTTAAACATAACTTGTTCATTTTTGTAATTATTCAAAAGTTTGTCGTCACCCAGGTAATTTAGTTATTTTAAACTGTATTTCGATAAGACAGAGTGACACACAAATGGAACGAAAGACGAATTGACATAAAAGTTTTCAGTTAAGTTAATCTAAACTTCATTTTTTTTTATTCCAAGACTATATAAAGTCTCGACCCCATCCCATCCCATCCCAACTATACTCCGTTAAAACTTCCCTACGACAAAGCTTTTATCCACACTATAAACAAATGATAGGCAATTGCCTAAGGTTTCCTAGACCCAAAGACTCAGTTGGGTAAAGTTACAGAACTTTTTGAATTTAATTCCAAAGTTGGGGATGGGTGAACCTAAAACCCCCTTCTTTAATTCATAAAAAATCCTTATGGCAATGCTTTTGTTCACACTAGGTATAAATGATAGGCAATTGCCTAAGGTTGGCTGTACCCAAAGACCCAGGTGGGTAAAATCATTAAAAGCTTTTTAAGTTGAGGTCCAAAGTTAAGGTAAGGTCACCCTTCCACCTTCTTTAATTCATAAAAAAAACGTACGGCAAAACTTTTGTCCATACTGGGTATAAATGATAGGTAATTGCCTAAGGTTGCCTGGACTCAAAGACCCTGGTGGATAAGTTATGGAACTTTTTAAATTGAGACCCAAAGTTGTGATAGGGTGACTTTACCACCTCCCTTTTTTAATTCATAAAAAAATATCCCTACGACAAAGTTTTTGTCCACACTAGGTACAAATGATAGGCAATTGCCTAAAGTTGCCTGGACCCGAAGACCGAGGTGGGTAACACCATTAAAAGCTTTTTAAATTGAGGTCCAAAGTTAAGGTAAGGTCAGCTTTCCACCTTCCTTCTGTCATTCATAAAAAAAAACGTACGGCAAAGCTTTTGTCCATACTGGGTATAAATGATAGGTAATTGCCTAAGGTTGCCTGGACCCAAAGACCTGGTGGGTAAAGTTATGGAACTTTTTAAATTGAGGCCCAAAGATGTGATAGGGTGACTCTACCACCTTCATTTTTTAATTCATAAAAAAAATCCCTACGACAAAGCTTTTGTCCACACTAGGTACAAATAATAGGCAATTGCCTAAGGTTGCCTGGACCCAAATACCCAGGTTGATAAAGTTATTGAATTTTTTTAACTGAGGTCTAAAGTTTTGATAGTGACCCTACCACCTCCTTTTTATAATTCATAAAAAAAAATCCCTACAGCAAAGCTTTTGTCCACACAAGGAACAAATGATAGGCAATTACCTAAGGTTGCATGAACCCAAATACCCAGGTGGGTAAAGTTATGGATCTTTTTTTAATTGAGGTCAAACCAAAGTTTTGATGGTGACCCTACCACCGCAAATTTTTTTCCAGACAAGCTACTGTGGAGCAAAATTGTGAAACAGACTTTAGACATATACGAAGAAAACAAATGGAAACACTCAGTTGAACGGCGACAAGAACTTAAGCGGTACCATAAAATACATACATGTTTGACGGAGCATCGTTTGTTACGACTAGTGGTAACTTATCCATCTCTAAATTCAAAATTTATGACGCTTGTGAAATTAGGATCCATAGCTATACAAACAGGCAAATGCTCCTTGTGTAACTTATATAATACGGATATACATATGCATTATATACTTTGCTGTACATCTCTTTTACAAATTCGGACAGAAATGTTCTACAAAATTGTTGATATTCTTGACGTAGAAGTTCCGTTTCTTTTCTTTAATCAAGATGATGACGAAATTGTCGAGTCGTTACTTGGAAGTATGAATCATACCATGCAAACTATAAATGCTGATATATGGAGCCTCTTGGTGTGCCACATAGCAGATTATATGTATAAACTATATCAGGTCTTCAATTATGATCTTTATAGTCACATATTTGATCTTAACTAATGTTGTTCTTGTATGAAATTGGTGAATTATAGACGTTTTGTTTTCGACACTATTTCATATGTAATTATGTAACTACCTATATACTTTTTTTTATTGCTGTTTATATACTTTGATGTTGTTTAGAATATGTAAATATGTTAGTGTTATGTATTGATTCTGTTCTTATAATGTAAATTGTAAAATCTTCATATATGGAGGAAATAAAGATAATCAATCTTTAATTTATAAAAAGAAATCCTACGGCAAAGCTTTTGTCTACACTAGGTATAAATGACGGGCAATTGTATAAGGTTGCCTGGACCCAAATACCCAGGTGGGTAAAGTTATGGAACTTTTTAAATATAGGTCCAGAGTTGTGATAAGGTGACCCTAGTACCACCTCCCTTCTTTAATTCATAAAAAAAAATCCCAACGGCAAAGCTTTTGTCCACACAAGGAACAAATGATAGGCAATTACCTAAGGTTGCATGAACCCAAATACCCCGGTGGGTAAAATTATGGATCTTTTTTTAATTGAGGTCTAAAGTTGTGATAGGGTGGTGTCTTCCTCGAATGCCAACATTTTATATGTTACCTATTCCTTGAATGCCAACAAAAATATTTCAATAGTTGTTTATAATAATAATAATAATAATAGATAATAATAAGATACTTTATTTTCCAATTATGGGCCCCAAAGGGCATAAACATTACAACATCAATAATTTTTTCATAATACAATACAAACAATGAGATAAAAAAAAAAAAAAAAGTTAAACGAGAACTTTTTAAGTTCTTAAAGAATACGTAGATAAAGAATCTATAGTATGTTTTTTTTTTTAATACTAATGCATTTTATTGCAAGTGTGGTTGATATAGATAACAAACAAGTAGCCCAAAAAGAAAAAAAGAAAAATAGATATCCACATATGTATAGTACACAAAAAGTTGGATCAATTAAATATATAATAATTAGCCAAAAAGAAAGTAGAAATTAAACATGTCCATGACTCATCCTGTGTCAGCAGCAAATAGGAAAGCATTATGGTTTCCTAAAGGCAGCTGACACCAGGGGGCGATACCTTATGGGCCATAGGCATGTAAAATGTGTGTAAATGTCTCTTTCCTACCTGTATCAAAAGCAAACAAGGAAGCATCATAGGTAACTTGAATGCAGTTGATACCAGGGGACGATGCCTCAAGGATATAAGAGAACATTTGAATAAATAATATATCTTAACAATTATTTTTTTTTTTTAATCGGCTAGTATGTTTGTGATATTCAGATGAATATAATTTTCTATGTCCAATCAAATGTATATACACACATAGATTTCCTTTAACTAATCTTCACTAAGGAAGATGTTTGTATATAAAATTACATATTATTTTAAGTAACTCAACATTTTCTACACTAAATAACCAGATAATTTTGCTTTGACTGTTCATATGATTAAAATAAGAATTATATTGTGCAATACTAGCTAACATACAATTTCTATCATCCTCAAATTTGTTACAATCAAATAGAAAATGAGCCTCATCTTCGACAGTATTGGAAGAACATTTATTACATATTCTGTTAATTCGGGGAATACCCTGATATCTACCTAATTCTATTTGTAATCTATGAGAAGATACACGTAATTTAGTAAAACTTCTTCTAAGTTCAAAATTCTTGATCAATGTTAGATATTTTTCAAAACCAAAATTTGTTTTATATAAAAGGTAGGTTTTCAGTTTACTGTCTGAAAATTTATCTATTTGTTTTTTCCAACAGCTAATAAACAATATTGATAGCTTGGTTTGTATATATTTCTTAAATTTGTATAAGGATTCACAAAATGGAGCATTTATGGCATTTGTATAGTCAATACCAAGTATTTTAAAAACAACATTTATTGAACCATACCATGATGTTATATTCATGTGATGTAGTGTCTTTGATTGTGTATATGCCTCTTTTAATAGAGGAAAATTATCACCTAAATTCTCTAATCTATACCAGTACAATAACATTCCTTTTATAATATTAAAATATATTGGAAATCTTCCAAGTTCAGATAACACTGCAGCATTTGTTGTTTTCTTGTGTACCCCAAGTATAAATTTACAAAATTTTATATGAAGTTTCTCACAGGGTAAACCTGAATATAATTTTTCAAAAGATATATCTTCCTTCTTACATTTAGAGGAAAGAGAATTAAACATCCCCCATATTTCGCTACCATATAATAAAATAGGTTTTACAGTGTGGTCAAAAACATGAATACTTGTTTTTACATCAGGATTAAGTGATAAAAGATCTTTCCTTAATTTGAAATGAGCTTTCAGGGATTTTTTGTATAGTTCATTTTGAGCATAACTGAATGAACCAGATGAGCTTAAATATAAACCTAGGTATTTGTATTTTGAAACACATTCCAGATTTATATTCTGAAATGTGAATATCTGTTTTACATGTCTGCCTGCCTTGTTGAAAATCAGCACCTTTGTCTTATTAGTATTCACATTGAGACACCAATCTTTGCAAAATTTATCAAGCATTCCCAGCTTTTCTCGTAGTCCTTCAGCTGATGTAGATAATAAAACAATATCATCAGCATACATTAAACAATGTAGATCTTTGTCATTGACATTAACTGGGTCTCTAGTATCTGACAAATATCTGGGCAAATCATTTATGAATATCTTGAATAAATTCGGACTGAGGTTGTCACCTTGTTTGACTCCAATATCTAATGGGAAAAAATCACTTACTTGATTTTGAATTTTGACACATGATTTGCTAATTTCATACATACTTTTAATAATGTTATAAAAATAAGACCCAGCCCCAATATCTAGTAGTTTAATCTTGATCCCTGTATGTATAACAGTATCAAAAGCCTTCTGAAAATCAACAAAACAGGCAAACAGTCTACCTTCTTTTGAATTACAGTATTTGTTAATAAGACAGTTTAAAATAAACATATGATCTGCAGTTCTGGCTTTCCTTGTGAACCCAATTTGACTATCATGTATAATATTATGTTCCTGAAGAAATTTGTCCAGTCTTAGACTTAATATTCTATTAAAAAGCTTTCCAATTGCACTTGTTATTGTTATTCCTCTATAATTGTTAGGGTCACTTGTATCGTTGCTTTTAAAAATTGGTGTAATATAACCTTCAGCCCAAGATGTTGGGTATATACCTGAAGACAGACAAGTATTAAACATCTGTTGAAAACTTTTTAAAAGGAAAGTCTGTCCATTCTTTATCATATTATTACTAATGTTATCCAAGCCTGATGATTTATATAATAACAATAGGTGTTTTTATAAGTATTTAACTGTTAAAAAAAATAATGAACTTTATAGAAATGCAACATTTTATCACTTTCTCATAAGGAAAAATAGTAGATTTTAGGGGTAAAAATATTATGAATTTTAAAGAAATAAAGAAAATTAAAATTTTTTATTACTTTTTTTTCCAAAAAAATATGTTTGGAATGAATATGTTAATAACATAAGAAATATTAAAAAAAAATAATGAAATTTTAGTTTAATACAATTATTTCAAACTAAATAAAGGATATAAGAGATTTGTTTAGTTCCATATCAATTTGAATATTTTATTGGTTAATATAAACTATATGAAGATTTCAATTGTACAATTAATTAAATTTAAAAAATAATTAAGTTAATTTGATAACTTCTAAGCTGGAAACTCTACAAAAGTTTCAAGAAAATTCATAAAATATGGTAAAAAGAATTCAGATGAGTTGCGAACATGACAAACAACTAAACAATGTTATTTTACGAATCACTTACAATAAAAAAAAAAAGGTGTAATTGTATGACCAAGAAAAATATCCCGAACAAACTGAAATGAACAAAATAGTAATCTAACACGAGATACAAAGTTTCAAGAAATTTAATCAGTAATATGGTAGGATATTACAGCACACACAACTATAGAAATATTGAAAAAAAATCTTCAAAGTCCAAAGAGTCTATTGTAGAATTTGTGCAAACTGGAATTCCTTACAGTCCTGACAATATGCACATATTGATTTTGTGATGCAACACTTTGGAAGTTGCATTTTTTAAGAGAATCCTATTTGTTCAAGCAGGAGCAGCAAATATGATTTTTAACTTCTTAACAAACATGAACTAGATTTAGCTACCTGTATTTACCTATCTGTTTAATTAGTATGATTGTTTTGATAAGCATGCACTGTTGTTGTGATAACTACTTGCACCTATTCCTTGAACGCCAACATAATTTTACAGGTAAATTGTCGGTAGATCAAAGGATGTTGGCATTCAAGGAATAAACCGATAGGGTGACCCTACCACCTCCCTTCTTTAATTCATAAAAAAATCCCTACGGCAATGCTTTTGTCCACACTAAGTACAAATGATAGGCAATTGTCTAAGGTTGCATGGACCAAGAGACGCAGGTGGGTAAAGTTAAATTATGTATTTTTTTTTAATTGAGGCCAAATGTTGCGATAGGGTGACCCTACCACCTCCTTTCTTTAATTTAAAAAAAAATCCTACGGCAAAGCTTTTGTCTACACTAGCTAGGTACAAATGATAGGCAATATCTAAGGTTGCCTGGACCCCAATGCCCAGCTGGGAAATGATATGGAACATTTTTAATTGAGGTCAAAAGTTGGGGTAGGGTGACCCTAGTACCACCTCCCTTCTTTATTTCATAAAGCAAATTCCCTGCGTCAAAGCTTTTGTCCACTCTAGGTACTAATGATAGGCAATTGCCTATGGTTGCCTGGACCCACAGACCAATATGGGTAAAGTTACGCAACTTATTAAATTGAGGTCCAAAGTTGGGATAGGGTGACCCAAGTTTATCAAATACCTAAACTATCAAATTTATAAGTTAAATTATTTGGTCAAATTTCAAAATTTAAAAAAAAAATTAAAAAAAAAATGGCATTTTGATATTTTCAAACTTGCATCAAAATTCCTAAAATATTAAATTTGAAAGCTTTTTTGAATTGATGAGTGTAACATGGACCGAAAGCAAGTCTCCTTGAGTTTTTCTCTTTTTAGCTCACCTGGCCAAAGGACCGTGAGAGCTTTTCTCATCACTTGAGGTCCGTCATCTGTCCATTTTTTTTAATACAAATTTAAAGACCATTTATGAAACTACTGAGTCAAATTTTACCAAACATGGCCACGTGCACAATCATCATTGGGGCGGAGTAAAATGTTGTTTTGTCTTATTTGTAAAACGCTATAAAAAGAGATCGAATCGGACAGTGGCATTAATGTCACAGTCAGAATGTAGCGCTATAACTATTATCTGTTTGTAACACGTCAAAACTGTCGGACAATTTCATTCTACTTTTTTTCAGTTTTTTTATCTTTAAAATATAAAAGATAGAAACTTTCGATGGCAAAGTTGATAATCAAGAAGAGATCTTCAAATAAGTCAAATAACGGAAATCGTCAATCTACGCATTATTAGAGTTGTTGCCCTTTAATTATGCATTCAATCATATTTTGTTTTGGAGTTTCGCCTAAAATCTTAAAAACTCTTGAGTCAACGCTGTACCAGATACCACATGCTATATGAGTTTGCAACAACTATAGATCAAAGATTTTTTTATCCTGCAATTTCACCTGCAGTTTTCACTCGACACTGTAAGGTTGTATTGCTTATCATTGACGTCTAAATGCGGACTACGAATAGGAACCAAAATGAATTGTCGCACAAAAAGAAATATTCACATTACCATTTTCTCAATTTAGAAGCATGCAACCATGTATGTGTCTAACTGTTATTTGTGCAATAGTGTGCTGATTGTAGGATAAAACTCAAAAATTTAGTTTCCTAAATCATTTATTTATTGAATATTCTATACGTAATATGTATATATCTATACGTAATATGTATATATCTATACGTAATATGTATATATCTATACGTAATATGTATATATCTATACGTAATATGTATATATCTATTTAATTAAATTGTCATTTATCTTTTGTCATTTATTTTCAGATTTCGCCTCTAAATGGTCCTTGTTGGTAATTCTATTGATGATATTTTTCTCGCGGCCTATCCACAGCATTTCTCCGGATCAAAAAGACCAAGTTACTGCTGGCCTTGAACTTGCAAAAGGGATAGCGGAAGTGCTTGAAAAGGAGGAATTTAGAAAATCTTTAACAAAGATCGCAAAAGGTATTGGTCCCTACCTTGGTGTATTAGGTCCATTTATAGGGGTCGTCTTGGCGTTCATTCCATCAGAGTCTGACGAATTGGCTTTCATGAAAAACATGATGAAAAATATCGACAATCGTTTGGATATAATGGACACTCGATTTAACGACATCGAACGATTAATTCAGTGGAATACTGTTGCAATCAATTTCGGGCAACTAGAACAAAGGATCAATGCGGTGTCGCGAGAGTTTCAATTTATTTATCTTGTTCCGCAGGATGCTGTGGAAAATAGGAAGTTACTTTTTATTTCGAATTATGATGGTGATTACCAGAATAGTGGCTCAAAATTGTATGACGCCATCGTCGAAAAGCATGGTACATTTCAAGAAGATCTTGGTACTTCCGTTTTGCGTTTTACTGAAAATGACCGCAAGAAGACACAGGTTTTTCTACTTGGTGTAATGAAAATTCTCTTGCAAGCTGTAAAAATTGAATTGGGCTATCTTTTAGTTAATCAATTTACCAGCAATGCCAATTTTATGAAGTCTGATTGGGAAAAGAGAATACAAGAAGTGACGGCGAAGTTTGAACAAATTGACTATCAGTGCGCAAATGTCAATTATCGACCCCAATCCGGAAAGGAAATAGACGCATACGCTCTTACAAACAGTGATCAGACCAATAACGAATTTGCCACTGGACTATTTAATCTCCTTAGCGGGAAATACTACTGGAGGGACTGGGTTGTTCTCGCCTATGACCCCATATCTGGCGGTGAAAATCATTGGATAGGGGTTGGTGGAGGACACATCAAATTTGGGAAAAATGGAAGAAACATAGTTGTGGCTAGTGTGGACAAGAGCCATGCAGTATTGGACTTAGCAAGAGCTGAGCAGACATTGAAAAAAGTAGCCGAGACAAAACGTGCTAAAAATTGGTGGGGATTATACCATACCGTGTATAGAACTGCAAAAGAAATTTGGAACGCCTTGGATAGAAAAGGTGCCTCCTTTACGTGTGTTGTAAGAAATGGAAAGCATGCTTATTTCCATTACCACTCTAGGAAAGTAACATTTGTCCAAAAAAAGAATTTTCAACTCATGATGTGGGGCTGAAAGATTTTTAGCATGAGCAGTCAAAGTAGTAGTGTCACTCCCTAGCTGATCAAATAAATATTTAGAATTCAAGTTATTGTTTGTTATAACCATTCCATTTTGAAATGACAAGGTATGTTTTTTGATGCGTTAAGCCATGTGCATGTGAATTTACTATTGTGTTAAAAATTTGGTTGATAATATAGGGAATAACTGAAGTATTACTGGAGCGCCAACCCCCTCCCCTTTATGAAAAGTTCTGGATCCGCCACTGTGATTGCCAATGAGACCTAAGCACCAAGTCCCTGACGATGATTTAAGCAACTATGTTACCGAACGGTCGTGAATGGGTTAAGATATATATATACCATATATACGAGTTATAAACCATATACCGTACACTCTCATGATCATCACCACCGGATATAATGTTCTGTGGGGCTGGTTCTCTGCAAAGAGATGATCGTAACTGCAATTACGATTATCCCAATATGGCGACGGCAGATATAGGTGAAATCTTTACAGTCATTTTCTGAAATGTAGCATGTTTTTGTCACTAGTTACTCAGCTGCAAGGTTTTTCTATACCATTACATCATATTTGAATCGTAACGGTGCACTGGAATTGTCTAATTTAACGCTTTGAAAATTGCCGTTGAAAAATTCGGGATGATAATCATAACTCGGAAAAAAGATAATCGTAATTATGGTATTAAAAAATGAGAAGATAATCGTAACTGGATAGTGTTTTATTGATATTGAAACTAAAACGTATATCTGATAGCACACGATGAAATTATGTAGATGAATTAATCACGTTTCAACATCTTATGACATATCTTTTTGTGCATATATTATTAATGGTTCTAATGAAAACAGCTACATACTATTATATCATAAAATGGGAAGGGTGAACAAGCTTCAAGAAATTTGGATATGAGCGAAGAGGCAATTTTAAAGGAAGTTATGATATATGGCAATACTTGTCAGGGGAAACGCATGTGTCACCCTACATTATCAGATTTGTGATTAATAAAATTGAGAATGGAAATGGGGAATATATCAAAGAGACAACAACCGACCATAGAAAAAACAACAGCAGAAGGTCACCAACAGGTCTTCAATGTCGCGAGAAATTCCCGCACCCGGAGGCGTCCTTCAGCTTGCCCTAAGACTGTTAAAGAACATTGAATTATCCTGAATAAAAACATAGTAAATATAGTAAATATTGTTTTAAATCATTTAATGCAGGTGGCTATATGTGCTATTTCTTCCCCCGAGAAGCGACTGCTGGTTCAATTCTAGCCCATACCCTTTATGCCATAATGAAGTAGGAAAGACGTTTAGTATTTGCCAGAGACAGTTTGACGAGAAATTACAACAGCTTTGTACTTTTGGGATATGAGATATTGTTAATCCCCCTTCATTTTCTCCCCCCCCCCCCCCCCAAAAAAAACACCTTAAACGCGCACATAACATTGAAACTTTGAAAACAATTAGAATATCTACTTACCACAATACCTGACCGGCCGACAGCTGTTTCATTGTCAATATCTTGAACAGGTACATGACTTTTTTATTCGTATATATTAAAAGGTTATGCATTTTGTTGTCTGTTATAAGGGCATTTTTCAATAAAAGTGTGAATTTCAGACCAAAAAAAAAAATGAAAAATCAACTTGTCGAAATTTTTATTTCTAGAGTTATTTTGAATACCTCTATTGTAGACCTGTTTGTAAATAAAAAGTGCAATCTTAAATACTCTTTGAAATGATTGTAGTGGACAAAACCGTTTCGATCGTAGTGGACAACCGTTTCGATCGTAGTGGACAAAAAGTTTCGTAGTTGACATCAACCCTATTCTATGTTGATAACATACTGAACATTACATGAAACTAACCCTTGTTATTTGTTTTGCACGAATAGAATTGAAAAAAATAAAAGTCTCGAATACTTGTTTCGTAGGTGACCGTTTTGTAGTGGACATATTTACATGTTTTTTTCCCCTCCACAATCTCTATATTGCAATAGTATTAAACAAGAATGATTATATTCATCAAAACGCGTACTAAGCTGTACACTGATTTTGTTTTATAATTTCAAAACCAGATACTGAAGGAGATTTGAACCGTTTCGAAGTGGACCTTAAGGTTTATGTACCCTTCAGTTCTGTAGCCATTTTTGTACGAACTTTTCAAACTTCAAATGTATTAAAACTACAGATATAATGAATAATAGAGATAGGACATTTTGTACATATTCCAAGGGGAAGCTTGATGCAAAGCATTATTTTTTACTGTTCCATTGCATTTAATAGAAAAAGCACGCCTGGTAAACCATCTAATCTCAACCAAATGTTGAGACGGAAAAAAGTATTCTGGCACTTCCTGTTGAGCTATTCTGGTTCAAAATATTCAAAATAAACACAGGGTAGGTCGACTTTTCGTCAATTTACTGAAAATCAATGCGTTTTTTGTCAAATCGGAGAATTTCATGCCAGAGATATTTGAATTATAGTTTGTCTCGTCACGTGTATAACACAAATGAATGGGATTGAAAATGACATCGTAATGACTTTTCTCTAGCAGGTAAATATGGCCAGCGCAGTCTGCTATTGACAAAATGACAGTGATATCATTGATAAACTAGCATATATATTAGTAAATTAGTATTTTTCTAAAACATTATAAACATAAAATTATAGTTTGTTCTTTTTCTTTACTAAAATAATTTCATTATGCTAAATATGTTATAAAGTATGTCATGTTGAGATTTTCTGGTATCGGTTGAGATATTCTGGAACTATGTTGAGATCTTCTGGTGAATGAAATTTTCAACTATAAAAAGGAAGATGTGGTATGACTGCCAATGGGACAACTGTCCACAAGAGACCAACATGACACAGACATTAACAACCATAGGTCACCGTACAGCCTTCAACAATGAGCAAAGCCCATACCGCATAGTCAGCTATAAAAGGCCCCGATATGACAATGCAAAACAATTCAAACGAGAAAACTAAAGGCCTTATTTATAAAAAAAAAAAAAAATAACGAAAAACAAATATGATTCAATATTTAACACATAAACAAACGACAACCACTGAATTACAGGCTCCTGACTTGGGACAGGCACATACATAAATAATGTGGAGGGGTTAAACATGTTAGCGGAATCCCCCCCTTACCTGGGACAGTGGTATATATAACAGTACAACATAAGAACATAAGAACGAACTATAAAAATCAGTTGAAAAAGGTTTAACTCATCAGATGGACAAAAATACAATTGGACGTGGCCGGGTTCTTGAACATCCCGACAACAAAAAGACAATAGGAACAGATCTGAGAGTACTCGCAGTTATCTGACAGCTAGTTCAAAGCCACTAACAACTAATAAAAAAATCATGCAGGTAAGACTAAACTATCAATCCGTACACATCCAACATCCAATGAATTTAGTGTAAAGACGTCATAAACAGTCAGAGAAAAACATGACCTTGTGTAGCTTAGTATCAATTGCATATACAACTGTCAAAATTCATAAACTTGCCGTATATTGTTGCCTAGGATGAAAAATTTTGTCCTGCATTTTTTTTTTTAGTTGTAATCTCTGTCCTGCCTTTTTATTTTTCACTCTATTCGGTCCTGCCTTATTTTTATTAGTTTATCTTGACTTCTTTTACCTAAATTGTCATCCTGCCTTTTTTTTGCAAAGTGTCTCATCCTGCCTTTTTTTTTTTTACTCAAAACTCCTGTCCTGCCTATTTTTTTCAAATTACATCCTAGCCCCCCCCCCCCCCCCCCCCAAGCAAATATTATGTTAATATTCGGGAAAACACGAAACTGAGGTTGCTATAGCGACAAAACTAAGTCGGTGACCCCCAATTTTTTTCAACATTTTTTGTTCTTCAAATCATGAAATACCTTCACACAAAATTTTAAGGAAAAATCACTGGTAGAAATAAATAGTCTGTTTGGTCTTTAAGTTTTGGTGGTCAAGTCCATATCTCAGATCCTATAATCAATAGTATATTCGGTGTATGAAATGATCATTGTAAGGTGTACATTTCCAACTAGCAGGTGTCATCTGACCTTGAACTAATTTTCATGGTTCAGTGGTCATAGTTACGTTTTGCGGTTTTTGTGTTTTTGTCTGTTTTTCTTATACTGTATACATTAGGTTTATCATTAATAGTTATCCCACTTGGACTTGGTGTGTCAGTGACAGATCACCCTCTGGCCTCCGGCCATCGGGGTGATCTTACACTGACACACTGCGTCCTTGTAGGATACCGACCGTGCAAGGGCTGTATAGCCAGTCAAGGTCGTTAAAAACTTCCATTTGTGCTTGTAGGATAACTATTAAATAAACTGTTTGGCCAATAACCCCTTAAAAATAAATCCCAACCTTCTACGCATGGTATTAAACATTGTGGTACAATTTCAGAACAATTGAAATACTAATACACAAGTTTTTGTCCTAGAACTAGATAAATTAGTGTATAGTAGAGTAGTATGCGGGTCGGACATTTTGTCGGAGCTGGAACTGCCGGGTAGTTTGACGACGACGCTGACGACGCTGACGACGACGACGTGATACCATTATACGACCATTTTTTTTAATTTTTGCGGTCGTATAAAAAAAAACAGAAAAGTGTATTCTACTTCTCCAACTACCGATATTATAATATCAAGCATGTATTAGCATGCAATAAAGGACAGCTTCACTAGAACAATAACTTCTCCTGTACATGTGAACCTTTATATAAAATAAGGAGATTTATTGGTGTGCTTGCTAATGAGGCAACAACCCAGCAGAGTTCAAATGACATGGATACACGCAAATATAATCACTGCTCGGCCTTCAATATTAAGCAAACTCCATTATAAATAACTACAAAAAGGCCCGACATGTAAATGAGATATTCAAATATAATTGACAGGGGCGTAGCTACCCGGAGGCACGAGTCGACAGCACGTGCATCCACGTCGTTTTCACAAAAACAAAAACAAAAAACAGAAGAGAGAGATGAGTTGGTCAATCGGAATCAGACAGCGTGATGCATGTATTATCTAAGACTATATTATGATTATGATATTTGTTTAGCGTTTGGAGACTGTTAGTGTTTGTGTCTTTTCCGTCTATCCTGTATATTAGTTTGACAACCTAGATACAAGTGTTGATGAAGCTGTTCATGCAGAAAAAGATCGTAGCTCAGCAGTTGCGTGCACAAGTTGATTCGGCATGCAAAAAAGAAATGGCAAAATATTTTTTTTTATTGAATATTAAAGGAAACACCTATGTTGTCATTTTTTTAATTTATGAAATATCATTAGATAACGACATTTGGTTTCAAAATATATTTTTTTTTGGAGATTATGACAATATCGGAAGGTTACTTGTATCTTTTACAAGATTTGAATTTGTAATACTCATGATCAGTCTAAGATATGTAAATTTGGGGCACATTTTACAGTTTACAGTTCATCAGTTTGCAGTTTGGAATGAGATGTACCAATCGATATTAGAGTTATCAGATCCCTTTGATATCGTTGAAAATATGCTGAGGCGATGTGGTTGACAGACTATCGGAGCCAATCACCCTGCAACCGTGCTGCAACCATGGCAAAACAGTATTGGAAAGTCTAATTATTTTTTGCGTTCATAGACCATATGATAAGGGAACTGGAGAGTGGTGTCGCGTCAAGTTATCAGAAAATCGCTTCTTTGCGCTGTATCTGCTTCATCGTGTTGTAGGAAATATCACAAACGAACAAATCTCAATATTGTCTGAGACATACGAAACTGACCTCTGACATGTAATTTTGACGAATTCAATTTGGAGTTCGCTCGATGCCGAACAAGTACGCTGGTTTATAAAATCTCGCGAGTGCTACCATGCCATGATGGCCCCGAGATCTATCAGTCACGGTACTACGTATGTAATTGAAAACAAATGTACGATCAACAATGAACCACGACATTTACATAGCATTACTGCATATTCATCGGGATTTCAGTGTGAATGTTGACAAAGTAATAGAGAAGTTTGTTTCTGCCCAGACCCGAAGAGTAGATTTTGGACAATTTTGAGTAAATTCTGTATCACAAATATGTGTTGTTTATGTATTACTATATTCAGAAGATTTATTAATAGTTTTGCATTCACATATTTTTATCTACATATGTATAGCTCCTCTTTTGACCGTCCTATGACCGAAAACAGAAAAAAAAGATTTCTGCATAATAGGGTCCCAAAATTTTTTCGCCTCGCTCCGCTACGCAGTACTTGCTTCCACATCATTTCTTTCTAGCTACCAAGGACGTATATTAGTTATACGTCCTTGTAGCTACGCCCCTGATTGAGAATGGAAATGTCAAAGAAACAACAAAGTTGAAAACTGTTTATGTGTTTATAGAATTTTATAATACAAATCTTATTTCTTTGACATATCTGAAAACAATGTGTTTATTGATTTTTGTTTTATTTACTTTAATAATATACGTCTGTACTTTTTTTTTTCGCTTTGTGGTTTAGTGCTGCCAAAATGTTAACCCAACATTTTCTGTTCTGTGATTTATACTGATTGATGCTTCAGCAAGTAAACAAAAATCTTTAAATATTTTAAAATTGAAGCTGTTTATTATACATTAAAAATTAGAATATTATTAGCAACTATTAAAAAAATCTTGAAATCATGATTGTATCGTGTAGTCATTCCGGAATCGATGAGAACGACGTCAACGGTCCGGTATTTAACGTTAAGGTACAATTTCCTGTTCACGATCGATCCGCCAATTTTGTTTTTACTGTTTACTTTTAGGTCTGTGTTCACTTGAATGCATAAACGTCAAAGTTTTTACATTATTCTAGTAAGTTACCTCTAAACTGGTCATGTAAACACTCCTATCCTGGTGTGAAACACTCTTGCACTGAAAATAAAAAAATACTGTTCATCCACAGGAGGTTGAAATCCTATCAATGACGGTCTATAAATATGTCAACTCGACTATCACAGTAGAGCTTCTCTCGCTTCTCTCTACGAGAGAAGCTCTACTGTGATAGTCGAGTTGACATATTTATAGACCCTCATTGATAGGATTTCAACCTCCTGTGGTTCATCTGTCAGTAGGCACAGGAGTTTGAAATCCTAGCAATAACGGTGTAAAAATATGCCAAACTCGACTATCACAGTAGAACTTTTCTCGAAGAGACGAGAGAAGCTCTACTGTGATAGTCGAGTTATTATATAAGACACTTAGGAATTACTGAGAAACTTGCGCAGAACCTCATTACATGCCCTAGTCCAAATAATTATGACGTCTTGAAAGGCTATTATAATTTTTTTCTTTGACGCCTTACTTCGACGTATGTTATCACAGTTCTTTGATTTTTAGGCAGTTAGGCCTTATGCGAGCACCCTAGATTTGTGTTCTACCCAATAAATGCTGAAATATGTGCCATTGTTATTATCTAGCTGGATGTTATGTTATTCATAACTAATTGGACAGTTTTTTCATACTTTTAATTCTTAATTACAAAAAATATGATCAGAAAAACCTGAAATGATTGTCGATTTATCCAAAAGTTTTGAAGTTGCACATAGGAAGTAGGGCACATTAGGAAAATTTATGTAGTTTATTATCCCCTGAGATTTTGGCTAAGCTGTCAAAGAACAAATGTATGAAATGTTTAATCGCCGAAAATTTCTAAAGACAAGTAGTTTAGATTTCCCAAATGGCAAAAGTCGTAGGAATATTGTTTGTCGTCAATACGTAGTCAACTACGTCAGTAGTCTTAAAATAAGTTCCATTGTTCATGCTGTTGCCGGCAATTTTAAATTATAAGACGAAATTTTTGTATCTTTTCAATTTGGAGGCAGGGGTTCAATTAGCGGTTGTCCGAGGTCTGCTAACTTCCACTTTTGCAGTCGGACTTTCGACTTGCATGGTTACTAGCTACGCTCGACATGCACGACTTGAGAGGAAATAAAAAAATAACTTTGCAAACCTTTTTACCAAAGTCTCCTAATAAACGATCTCAAAACTTGTTTTTAGCATTATTATTCATTACAGCGATGTTTATTTTGTTCAACCGCTAGCTTTATACAGAAAATCGCCGACAAATAATGTGTAAATTCCAGTAAAATTGTATCTGACAAAAACAACATTGAAAACAAAATGGCTGACATGAGTAGAAAATTCTAATATCGGATCCGATTCCGTAAGGCGTAAGCGGAAATGCACGAAGTGATAAAAAGTTGTATTTTTATAAAATAACCTGCTACACATTGCAAAGACAATGCTCCAACCTCTTTTCTAAAGATAATGAATCGTTTATGTCTGAATTTCTTTAATTATCAGTAAAAAATTGATGTTTCATCAACTTGGTAAAAATTGAAAATGTCCGATGACGGAAGTGACTGAAAGCGACTATCGTCAAGAACCGGGCGACTTGTTTTCGCTTTTGGGGGTCGGGGAAAGCGAAGTGACGGTCGGGAAGGCGACTTCTTCACCCAAGTCGCCTGGTAGCGTGAGCCCTGCCGTAAGCGGATATGGGTAATTCCGGATTTTTGCGATCTTTGAACTTTTAAAAAAATCAGACAGATGACAAAATACATCTTTGCATGGTAAATGAATATAAACACTAGAATTGAAAACCAAAAGATGTATGTATAAGAATGAAAAAACAGAAAATATTTTGTACTGAAAATGTGAGAAACGTACAATTAAATACACTGATGATGAAGTAGAGCAGAATATAATGGTGCAACAGTGCCAGCGTTCTGAAGATCCATAGGTATCCATAGGAAACTCAAAATTACTTTTTGACACATTTTAATGTCAAAATCCAATACAATGTGAGTCTTTGTGACAGCTGGGAACAGTATATCTAACAATATATATGGTCCTGGTGACAGTATAAATTTTCTTTATCAGTAATAAATGTTGGTAAAGCAAGTTAGATGCTTTTAAAGTGTAAACATATTACTAAATGGGTATTTTTTTTCTCAATTTTGATGGGTCAGTTAAAATAGCTGGAAGTTTCTTATTTTACACGTATAGTGCAACTAGATTATATGATACCTGAATGTAAGCAAATTATATGTATGTGGAGTCCTTTGGGGCACTCTACCCCCTCCTGTTTGATAACTTTGAAACGGATGAGATCCCAACCTCTCAACCATATACATTCATGTATTGGACTATATAACTAATCAAATGAAATATAGATGAAGTTCCTAGGGTCATCCACCACCTCCTGCTTCAGAACTTGGGAACAGTCGAGATCCTCACCCTCAACCATATTTTTTTATGTATGGGACAATATAACCAATCAATGAGATACAGGGGGAGTCCCTGGGGTCACCCCACCACTCCTGTTTTGGAACTTTGAAACAGTCGAGATCCCCACCCCTAAACCATATATATTCATGTATGGGACAATATAATAAATCAAATGAAATATAGGGGAGTCCCTGTGGGTCATCCCACCCCTCCTGTTTGAGAACTTGGAAACAGTCGAGATCCCCACCCCTAAACCGTATATATTCATGTATGGGACAATATAATAAATCAAATGAAATATAGGGGGAGTCCCTGTGGGAGTCCCTGTGGGTCATCCCACCCTCCTGTTTGAGAACTTGGAAACGGTCGAGATCCCCAACCCTAAACCATATATATTCATGTATGGGACAATATAACAAATCATATGAAATATAGGTGGAGTTCATGGGGCCACTCTACCCCTTCCTGTTTGAGAATTTGAAAACGGTTGAGATCCCCCCCCCCCA
Organism: Mytilus galloprovincialis; assembly: GCF_965363235.1. NCBI lineage: Eukaryota > Metazoa > Mollusca > Bivalvia > Mytilida > Mytilidae > Mytilus > Mytilus galloprovincialis. Next base: position 16,295,521 of record NC_134842.1, read on the forward strand.
TTAACCATATATATTCATGTATTGGACAATATAACAAATCAAATGAATTATAGGGGAGTCCCTAGGGTCACTGCACCCTCATGTTTGAGAACTTGGAAACAGTTGAGATCCTCACCACGTAACCATATATACTCATGTATGGGACTAAATAACAAATCAAATAAAATATAGGGGAAGTCCCTGTGGTCACCCACCCCTCCTGTTGTTTGAGAAATTGGAAACAGTCGAGATCCTAACCTTAAATTAAACCATATATTTTCATGTATGGGACAAAGGAACAAATCAAATGAAATATAGAAGTCACTGGGGCCCCCACGCCTAAACCATATATATTCATGTATGGGACAATATAAAAAATCAAATGAAAAATAGGGGTAGTCCCTAGGGTCAGTCACACCCTCTTGTTTGTGTTTTGAGAACTTGTAAAAGACTGAGATACCAACTCCTAAACCATATTCAATCCTGTTTGTCATTTCAAAAAGATTGAATGACATACAAGGTAAATCTCATAGGCGTCACATATGCATTTGACTGTCCCTTTGGTATCTTTCGTCCCTCTTTTGCTAGACATAACACCTGTCATTTTATTCCAAACTTAGACATCATGGACTTGGGTTGAAGGTGGGAGTCATTTACATTTACTATGGACAGGTCAGTCAGACCTCACTATTGATCCATGTAGTAATAAACATTTGTCTGATTTGTGTCTCATAACTTTTGTACTGTAGAACACAAACTCAGTTTTCTTTCCATGAAAGCAAGTCCATTCATACTTTTACAAGCTCGTACTAAAGTCAACTTGAAATACTAACAGTCAGCTAATACGAACAATTACGATCAACTAGAAGAACTGCAATCATTGCGAATTTGTACCACTGCTGACTCGAGACTCATGACCATGAAAAAAGAATATACTTGATATATACGTTGCTATTGAAAACCATGATAAAATATTAATTATTTGCCTTAATGATTAATTCATTAAATGAACATAAATGTACAATTATATATGAATGTTTAATGTTTGTTCTTTTAAATCTTTAAAAAAAAAATTGAAGCAACATTGCCACAGTTTTTATAATTATGTTCGCCTTGGTTTTTGGTTAACTGCCTACAGTGCTTACAGCGCTTTGATTTAGTCTACAATAACAAATGTATGTTATTTTCCTGTAATAGCCCTATAGAGTTATATCCCTGACTGGTTATTGCTAGGATTTCAAACATATTCCAAACTCGACTTTCATAGTAGAGCTTCTCTCGAAGAGACGAGAGAAGCTCTACTGTGATAGTCGAGTTTGGCATATTTTTACACCGTTATTGCTAGGATTTCAAACTCCTGTGCAACAGGGTAAAAAAGACCTAAAAACGTATGAGCATTTACTGTACCATGTGTACCCTAGACCAAATAATCTGTTTCTTGTGTGGGTACATTTGTCATTTCATATTTTCTTTTCTTCATTTGGCTATTTAATTATTTTTATTTTTTTTTGCGTCCTTACCAATATATTTAAGAATATATACGATGCTACTGGACAAAGCAAAAAAAATGTCGTTTCTGCATGGAGAATTGAATTTTATATCAAAGAAAACTGGCCCTTTTTTTGTAGATAAAACTAGATAGCTGACATGGTTTAAATTAAAGTAAGACCTCTAATTTCCCCGTATCAAGTCATCTATCTATATAAAATCATCGATGCATTGCAATATGACCTTTTACATTGAAGGGTTAAACTTGCATTAAGCCGTGTTCAGTCAGACCCTTTAACAGAAAATAAAGGAATATATGGAGTAAACGTGCACAAAACCTAATCTCACACAAAGTCAATGCATAGAAAAAAATATAATGATCAATGTCAAAGTTTTAATTCTTGTTCTTTATCTTGGTAGTTACTGGAGTGTCTTCAACAATAAAAGAATCATTAATACCATAAAACAAGGTCAAGATGGTCCTTAGTGACGACTAAAGCAGTACTAGTACAATCAAAATACTGCACTTTTACTATATTTAAATCTAGTAAAAAAAAAATTAAAAAAAAGTCTAAGCACAATACAAGGCAAGAACAGATCGACAGACAGATCCGGTTTTAATCATTGAGATTTACGATTTTGCTTTATCCTACATATCGGTCTACTTTTAATGATGTCCCTGTGAAACCGTAAAGTCTTAAATTACAATCTATGTTTTAGCTTTGAGGCCAGAATAATGTCGAAAAAATAGCTAAATATTAATTGCATTTCAATGTAAAAAAAAGTCTGGGAAACGCTCAGAATGAACGATTTTGCGTTATTTTTCTCAGAGCCTCTGATGGCCTTGAGCAGCCCCCAGACCCCTTGCCAAAAATTTTTCGTCTCGCTACGCTCAGCGAATATATTTTGCCTCACTATTAAAAGAGGCTAGTTACGGCCCTGAAATACATAATTACAATCCAAATTCAGACCTGTCATGCCTGTATCAGGCACTAATATTGTGTCCATTTTTGCCCCAACTGTTCAGGGTTGGACCTCTGCGGTCATATCTAGCTATACTCGGCAAAGCAATTTATTATTTATTAACCAAGGTTTTTCCATTTCCCTCAAGACACTTCACTTACTTGACCCACATCTTAAAACTTTTTTTAATATAAGACTTTTTGTGATTATCAATTGTTTAACATGTTTAATGTTATATAATTAGGAACAAAAATTCTGACTAACTAGTATTTTTATATTTTTACAGTGAATGATGGCAAAAGTTTTTCTTAAAGAAGATAGGTATGGGGAAAAACTGCTGAAAACTTTGAATGTTTTAAGAAAAGAAAGAAAATATAGTGATTTTTACATAGAGACTAACTCTGGTCTAGTCCCAGTTCACCGTGTCGTGTTAGCTGCTGCAGAGAGCTGCCATTTGAAGTCAAAAGGTTTTCTATGTGGTGATATAAATACATTTGATTTAACAGAATTTAATAAGAAAATTGTAGAGACATTAGTATCCTATTTATATACTGGAGAAGTAGATCTTACTAGTGATTCAGACATTAAGGATTTTGTAAATCTCTGCAAAAAGTTAGACTTCCAATCTCTACTGAATCGAAAAGAATTTCAAAAGGGCAATAGTAATGAAGTATCAAAAAAGCACACCAATGAGTTGTTTGAGAACAATACAGTTAACAATCAGGACTCAGAGAGTGAACCACACCCAATTTACTTAGCTACGAATCGTGATGGACAAATGTTTGTTAAATCTGTTTCTACTGTACATTCTAATGATAATCACATGAACCATGATAATCATGATATTCAAAACACTAACGTATCAAATACTCCTAAATTACCGGAGTCGACAGAAGGACATTCATTACAAGAGTTTATTATCAAACAGGAACCAAATAGTGATGATGATAATTCTGAGAATGAGTTAGATTCTATGGAAGAAGAATCAGGTTCATCTCAGTCTAATAAATTAAAACAAAAAAGATCAAATGAAAAAACTTTGAAAGGGAAAAATAAAAAGTTAAAAAGTTCTACAGAATCTGTTAAACAATATGCTGAACAGTTAGTATCTAAAGTAGTAGGAATGGGGGAGGAAGGTGGTGATGTTGCAGAAGATTCAGGGGATAACAATGATAATGATGATGATGCTGGTGATGCTGATGACCAGGAGGAAAGTCACAACGATTTTGTTATAAAAGAAGAACAAGACACAGTAAGTTTTTTCTGATTGTTTATGCCGTCACTTTTGCCATTCTAGAGTCAAGGCTCATGCCCATTTACAAATAGAAAATTGCTGAATTTTTGGTTTCTGTTCTCTAATAAATATTAAAAACTTATACACAATGCTTATTACCACAAAACTCAGATCAAGTACAAATTTGGGTAGCATCACTTTTACAGTTCCGGAGTTATGTCCCTTTATAACTTTATATGCAAGCAGGGGCATCATCTGTGTCACAAGAACACATTCCCCATTTATTTTTAATAAACCATTCTTTAAAAAATTGTTTATTTATCAAAAAAAAAGATGTGGTTTGATTGCCAATGAGACAACTCTCACAAGAGACCAAATGACACAGAAATTAACAACTTTAGGTCAATATAGCCTTCAACACTGCATACTGCACAATCAGCTATAAAAGGTCCTGAAATTTTGTATGCATGGTATTGAACAGTTCAATTGAAAAAATACACCTTTGGCTTTTACTGCTCTTTGACCATGTCATGCATGTTGATCAGGTTGCTGTCTGTATGACACATTTCCTATTACCGTTCTCAATTTTACCTTCATTTGACAAAATTGTATAAGACATTGTAAGACATGATGATTTATTTTGAAAAAAAAAGAATTGTTATTATTTCTTAGTCTGTGAGCATGGCGAGGTTCATTTGTTCTTTGTAAATTGCTTAAAATTATCTTTTATTACCAAACATGTACATTGTATTACAACAGTGTATACTTGCAATACACCATGATACATCAGAAATATATACATGATATACTTGCATGTTTTGAATACATTTATTTGTACATGTAATGAAATAAATAATTGTTTAGTTCACATGAAAGCAACAATGATACATGTACACAAAGTAGAAAATTTGATGTTTTTTTACTTTCAAATTGGTTAAAAGATATTGGCAAAGCTAGCCATTTTTTATGGTTTCCCGAGTCAGGTGGTGTAAGTGTCATGTCAAAAGTATTTCAATCTTTCTTGTATAAAGTTCTGGATGGCAAGTTTTATGTTGTAAAAGAGTGTAAGGTTTACAAATGTATGTTTTCCCTGGCATCCTGGTGGGCCCGAAATTTGGTTAGATAAGTTTATATATTAAACTTGTGAATTAAAACAGAAAATGTAAAAAGTAGCATAGTCTATTTGCGGCTTTCCCTTGACACCATTTGCAAGTATGGTCTTGAGGAAACGATGATAGTCCGTCAAAAGGGGACGATAAATGGCTGCTCCGTGTTAAGAGAGAGCCATATCTCTTGCACATAAAAGACACCCTTCGAGTACAGATTTCGTAAAAGAGCAGGCTAATGCCGCTACAACGTAGCACTCGCACCCTCAAAGTGGAAAGGGATTAATATAAGTTGCAAAACTTGTTTCCCTATGAACTTTAATAACTGCATAAACATGATAAATAAAACATGATAAAACAGATGTAAAACTTCATCAAAAATATTTTTGCATGTCTATTTCTTTAGACACGCTCCTATCCATTTGAATAAATAGAAACCAAGGCTTTCAGTGACGGATCCCCCTTCCTGGATCCGCCTATCATGCCTTTGGCTGCTGAAGTTGATAAATATATCTTGAGTGTGAGACTGCATTTTTCCAGAATAATCCCGGCCTTTTTATACCAAGATGGCAGAAAGCAGAGTAAATTTTGGGCATCTGTCAACACATATATTGAGAAATGTTGAGATATCTTCTCTAACGACAATGGATCCTTTATGGAAAAATAAATGTAACACATACTACCAACTACATGTTATAATGTAATTGAGTTTAATGAAGGAAACAAACATGACAAAATAGCGTTCAGATAAATATACCACCAAGCAGTATTGTCCATTGATGACACAGAGGTAACTATATTTTTACATTTAATGATATGAAAGTAAATGTATTCATGACCAAAAAGCATACCTGCATGGGATCTCTTTCTGACATGTTTGGAACAGTTTTCATGGCTTCAAGATACTGTAAATTAAGAAATTATTTTGTACATTTATTTGATCATCCCTTGTTCATGTAGTACTTTATATTGTTTAATCTATTCAAATATTGAAAACAATTCTGTTACTAACAGTTTGATTTTTATTTTGATACATCGCCATGTATGCATGATTTATAATTATATGTATTTGTAGTAAATTTTTACACAAAATATTCAACTTTCCTACCTTTTTTTATAACAATTTTAATGTATTTCCTTGAACATTGTACACACATTTTTATCAAGTTTTCACATGCAATGTTATTTTTCAGGTTACCAAAGTGGATTTCAAATGGCCAAGGATCCAAGAGTTATATACATGTATAATGTATATGAACACACCAAGACAACTTATTTTTTTCTGCTTAAACCTGATGTAGACTACAGTGTTCCTGACTCATCAAGAATGGTTTTGATAGGTGAATCAAATTTTGTTACAAATTTCAATTCAATAAAATATAAGACATATATCAGACCGTTTTTATTATGCAGTCACTGTAAAGGATGTACTCATGCATACTAATGTAGATCTGTTTGAAATTGAATTCATTCTTTTTTCACATTATTTTGGCAGCTACAATTTTCATTGTGACGTCACACACATGCACCCCATTTTTTATTTGAATTAGATTTGATTTTTAAGTTTTGATGTTTTGACGCTAGTGAATACCGTAGTAACTACTTACACCACTCAGCCATCAAGGCCCCTATTGGAATAAGAACATTGCTATATAAAAATAAGGAGTAGAGGTATTATTGTCAGAGACAACTTTCCACCAAAGTTCAAATGAAGTAGGCAACCGTATTGCCTTCAACAATGATAAAAACCCATACCCTATCATGCCTATAGTCTGGCTATAAAAGGCCTTGACATGAAAAATAAACACTAATTCAATCGAGAAAAGTAGCTGCCTAATTTATAACAAAGCAATAACAGAAAAGAAATATAACTGACATGAACCAACAACAACAACTGAACCACAGGCTACTGACTTGGGATAGTCACATAAAGAATGTGGTAGGGTTCAACATGTTTGTGAGTGGTCAATCATCCCCTAACATGCCTAACCTGGAACAGTGGTGTAACAGCACAGCATAAGACAAACTATAAATATTTGTTAAATAAGACAGAACTCATTAGATCAATACAAAGTGGAAAAAATTCAAACATAAACACAGACGAGACAAGGTTCACAAAGCAAAAAAAGCGTGTCATATTAAAATCTTTATTAAAACACCGTTGCCTATAAATTCTAAATGATTTTTTGTAATACTAGTGCATAGTAAACTTAAACATTCATGACTTTATAATTTATTTTAAAGATGGGAAAAAGATTTGAAATGAGATTGAAAGCCCTGCAATCAGCACAAAGTCAAGATACTCCAGAATTGAACAAAAAACAAAAACACGCGAAAGTAAACCGTGAAAGACGAGCAAAGTGGAATGAACAACAGAAACAAGAAAATAAAGAAAGAAGTAGAATAAGGATGCGAAATATGCGTGAAAGGAAAAAAATAGAACATATTAAAAAGTCTGTAAGTAAAAACATTCTGACATGTCTGACAAGACATGAACTAAAGAAAGAAGAAGAGAGAAAAAGAGTGCAAAGAGAAAAAAAGAGGCAATACAGAGAAACTCTGTTTTCACAAAAGAAAAGAAGAATAAAAGAAAAAGACCAAAAGAAGAAAAGTTGAAACTATAGAAAACAAAACTAAACAATCTTGCATCAATGTTATTAAATGGACACAACATCCAATATAATTTTAAATACAGATAGTAACATAGTACCTGTTCAAAATGATAAATGTCATCAAGTGTCAAAACCATAGGCCAAACCAATAAGCAGGGTCAAATCAGCTTTGCCTAGAAGTCCTTCTAAAAGGTAAAAAAACATTGAACAGAAACGAAAAAAGGATACTGTTTCAAAGGATACTACAGATTCTGTTAAAATTTTTCTTGTACGTGAAGACATATTGTACCAAATATAAAAGCTATGAAAGCAAATACAGAAGACCATCAATCTGTGCTTCAGAAGTCAATGACAGAAGTATTTAAGATTGGAAAGCAGAAAACCAAAATACAAGGTCATCAAAATCTAAAGTTTTAAAAATGAGACCAAAGAAAGTATAATTACAGAACCAGAGAAAACTAATTTAGTGTCTATGTGAATATTGTGAAAATGTGAATTTGAAAATCATGGCTTTTAACAATTTTGCAGTATGTACATTTAAGAATAAACAACAATTACATAAATTAAGAATTACATGAATTAGAAAGATAAGCTGTAAATATGATTTTGTGTGACAAAAATGGGGTTTAATATAACAAAATTACTTTTATAGAAGGAAAATGTGTGAATTGTGGAACAGTGAATCTAAGTAAAAGAATGGAACCACTAATTTTACCATACTGAAGAACTAAAATTGCAAAAATGGGATTTGGTTACATTTGTTTCCCCAGCTCAACAGTTGTTTGTTCAACTATTGGATAAACTGCGGTTCCTACAATATCATTTGTTTGTTGCAATAAAATCAGTTTAGAACATTAAACAGTAGACTCCCAGACAAAATTGTCATTCTCAAAATTGATTTTGCAGAAAACTTTTCTTGCTTTTCCAAAAATGGTATCCGAGTAGCCTATTGGGCCAAAGACTCTGTAATCATGGTAACCATACATCCTGTTATAACAAGATATCAGTTCAAAAACTAAGAATGTAACTATTCAACTGTAGATGACATCATCAGTAATGATTTACAACATGATGTCCATCTAAATCAAAAATTTACAGAAGTGATTATTAAGTTTTTGAGGGATGACAGACAATGAAAGAAGTATAGATGTAGAAAAAAATGTTTATTCTTTCTGATATTTTACTGCCTCAAACGTGTTTTCTGTTCAATCAGTTACCTTTTTGCTAATATATATCATGCTACAATGTGTAGATCTGTCAATGTTAGGAAAGAATCAATACTCCTGCAAGTCTGATAGTATTTTATGATAACTTTAATGTATGATGATTTTGTTCAATAAAATTTAATGTACTTCTGCTTCTTTAAGGTAGCAAAATTCTTTGTGATGAATGGTTAATGATTGGTTTATGAATGACAAATTGCTCCTACATGATAACAATTTCCAATTACATAGTTTAAATGATTTGAACTCTTTGGAACTATGATTTAGAACAGGTCTGTCTACATTTGTATGTTACATTAAATAATGCACAAGACCTATTGAACTATGCAGAAGTTAATGATGAGACATTTTTTTAAATAAACATTGATAAATACAACCCATAGCTATTAGAAAATGATGTATGTTTTTATGCCCCATTTATGGGCATTATGTTTTCTGGTCTGTGCGTCGCCGTCAGTCTGTTCTTCTTTTCATCTGTCCCGCTTCAGGTTAAAGTTTTTGGTCGAGGTAGATTTTGATGAAGTTGAACATGTTGAAGTCTAATCAACTTGAAACTTAGAACACATATATGTTCTTTATGGTATGATCTTTCTAATTTTAATGCCAAATTAGAGATTTTACCCTGTTTTCACTGTCCACTGAACATAGAAAATAATAGTGCAGATGGGGCATCCGTGTACTGGGGCACACATTCTTGTTGGCTTAGTTTTTAATTTCCAATGGTTGTCACAGCAAATTGGCACAGAGCAAAGATGTAGCCTCAAATTTTCTATCTTAATGGAAAGACCTTACTGTATTTTGATTGTTTCCATTTTTCGTGGAAAGACATTTAGCTTTTGTTTTGATGTCGTACAGTGATTAGGGATTTCCTCATTCACTTTATGTAACCCAACACTTATTCTTATAGGAGTTACCTCCCTGAACCCCCCTTTTCTTTTTATCTTAATTTCTCTGAAACTGTTAAATATATCCACAAATTTGTTTTTGTAAAATTGTTTATCTTTAAGGATTCTTCGGTTAAACTTAACCATAGACATCTTATGTGAGTTATTTCCCTTTAAAAATTTAACATTTGTGATATGTTGAATTATTTCATACACCATAAGTCATAAAGTCATAGAGGCCTAACATTTTTTTTTTATTTGTCCATTTGGAGGAAATTGAGGTCAAGGTCAAAGAACAAGGTCAGGTTCAAAATCTTGAACCTTGCTTGTTATCTTTATATAAAAGTGTTTGGCAAATAATTGTTCACAACATCGTTTTAGTCTAAGTGTTTCGGTCACCCTTTATAGTTTTCTCCCCTTATGTATTTGAAATCAGCATTACTCCTCAACCATAAAAGTGTATAACCTTGGATCTTTCTATTTGAGATCACTGACCTATGACCATCAAATTGAGGTCAAGGTTAAATGTTAATTTTCAGTTCTAATTTTTATGTTTTTTTACCTAAATACTAAAAATTCATACTGGTTCATTATAAAACCATGAGGTCTTTTGCGGATTACATATGACATCTTAGTAAGTCATATGACCGTATCTTGATGGAAGATTTTTTTTTTGGGAAAAGGGTGGGGACTAAGGATTTTTTTTCTGGATTTCAGAAATTAAAAAGAAAATTTCTTCAAATATTAGTTTTTAGCAAACAGAAAAAAGGGGGGTATAACAATTGGGGATCAATTCGCAGCAGCATAGTGTATTGCACCAAAGCAAAAAATTGAATACAAATTCTTTGACTACAGTTATTCTGTGCCAGAAACCTACTATGTGTCAAATATTTTATGACAATCCAAATTCAGACCTGTATACCAAGAAATATAGTGTCTATTTTTGCCCCACCTGTTCAAGTTGGACATCTTCGGTCATATCCAGCTGCACTCGGCAAAGCAATTTATTCATGTAGTCGTTGAGCAAAAAAAAGTGTTAAGCATCAGAAAATCCCTTTGTTAAGTCCTTGTTACTATCATAAAATAAGTGTATAGACTTTGAACAAAAATCAATGTTGAGCATCAGAAAACCCTTTGAAAAGTCCTTGTCTCGATCACAAAATAGGTATAAACAATCAGATTTGATAAATGCAGGCTTTTGGCATGTACCATAATATAAGAAGCATATGAATTTAAAACCAGATGAGCAATTTAAACAAGTTTGCGATCGTTTTGAAGATATACTCTCAGTCTGCAGACTTAGTTAATGATGTATGAATCGATTACAGATCTACAGACATATATACCTCTACTGATTTAAAAACTTTTACAACCAATTTCATTGAGTTTGTAGTCACAGGTTATATCTTTGGTAAGCTTGCATGATAGCTGAACCGCCGTGTATTACCCTCCTTTCGAAGTGGCCTAGTCCAACAGACAGATGGATTGGTTATCAGTCGGACTAATCTACACTTAAGGAGGGTATTCTAGCGAACCAAACATATTGCATTTGCCTACACACTCAATGAAATCGGCTGTAACACTATATATGCTATGATGTGCTCGTTGTGTCTTTTGTTCAAATATATTTTTTAAAAGGGTCCTATTTACTAACGACTTGTTCGAGAGATATAATTCCATGAGATACCAGTTTGTTAAAAATCTGTGGAACACATGTATAATATTAATATTGTTCTTTAAAAATTATTTCACTGGTTTGAGGGGGGGCAAGGGGTTTAACTGTTATGCTGTTATGGGGCAATTTAATTCTTTGTTATCTGTTATTCTGAAAATATATTTGCTGTTAGCTGTTATGTCTTATTCTTTGTTAGCTGTTATTGGGCTTAATTTTAGTTTTTTTGTTATCTGTTATTGTGATAATGTATTTGCTGTTAACTGTTATTGAAAATTGGAATGTTAGCATTTTTTTAACAGCAAATTTTCGGTAGAAATTGAAGATCATTGGACATTGGGGTCCACCACTACTAATAAGTTGGTCCTGTATTCTGAGAAGGATTCCATTAACATATACCCATCACAGAAGTGAGGTCCAGGACAATTCCAGTATATCTTTAGATTATCCTTTGTAATAAATTCCATTTTTTGGAACATGTATTTAGAATTATCTTATTTTTTTGTACGAGGATAATGTTCCTTGTTTCCCGTACCAAGAACAATTCTTAATATGACAAAAAGGAAAACATATGGCCAGGAATATCTGACAAGAATCTCAATTAAGGACTAGGTCCTTACAAACAGTTAACCTTTTATTTAATATGGTACATTGACTCAGCTCTGTGTTTCTTTTCAAGCAGAACCAAACACATTGTACAATGAAGGTTCCAACCATGTGGTCCGAGTACACAGTTATCGTCCTTTGATTTTCGTTGTCCACGAATATAGTCCTTAGTGTGGACAGTGTGTTACTTGCCAATTTTTGTTATACCCCTTCCAAATTAATTTCTCCATGTTTTATGCCTCATATAGCAAGTTGGGGGGTGAAATGACCCTGTAAAAAAATTTGGGTCATAAATATTAATGTAAAGTAGTGATTAGGTCCAGCTGAAAAAGGTCAAAAATTAGCACTTCGGAAGCTGTCAAAAGATTTCAAGACCCCCTTAACATAAGATTGTCCATATTTTGAGTTAGAGCTGATGAAGTTTTCTATAATTTTGATATAATTTGTCCCAAAAGTAGTACAACACACTGTAAAAATATTATTGAGAAAGCGCAGGTGGGATTTTTTTAATTTTCATTTATTGTCTAAAAGAAATGCACTACGAAATAACTGTGTACTCGGACCTAAGAGGTGAAATCAGGAAATATAGAATCTGTACTTTGGCAACTTCCCTGAATGATTTGATGGTGTCAATTTGTCAAATAGCATAAAACTAAAGGATTTAAACTTTTATTTGATAGAATTTCTGCAAAAATGACCAATTTTGGCATTATATGGTCAAAATAAGCATTTCATAGCTTTTTCAATTTTGATGCATAAGTGGCATTCTGACTTTCTATCTGACATGTTTTCATGTGTCAATTTTTGTGTTTCTATGCTTTAATCCAGTTTTATTACTCATTTGTGAACTCTGAATCTACAGAAAAGAAGATTATCTCAGAAAATATGAGCAAAATGTGTTGTATAAATGACCCTCGTCTAACGCCCTGTTTGGATCAAGTTAAATGTGAGGAGCATGGCACATAAAAGTTGAAGTCCATAATAAAGACCTCACTAAATTTGTATAAAAAGCACTTAACAATGTCTTTTGTACCTGTTTCATTTCACATAATATCTTTCTTTACTTCTGTAGGATAGCATGTGGTTCAAATATAAGCCTGTTGAGACTAAAATTGCATGCAAGTTTTTCACTAAAAAGTGAAAAATCTTTGTATCAGACCATACTGTCTGCTAAAAAAGTTGAATGTAAGAGCCTTTTTGTGCTCAGATTTATTGTATCATGTCACCTGAGTATAGAAATGATAGAAAAGACACAAATTTTTATTTCCTTTAGCTTCAATATGCATTTTTAAATGTAAATATGTGCTACGGCCTAAATTGACCCTAAATTATTTTTAGTCTTACTTGGCCTAAGACCCTTTTAAACTAATATGATATGTTATTTGTAAGTTTTCTTTCCATTTAAAGTACATTAAATACATATGTAAGGATTATTTATAATCAAAAAGCTTCACAAATTTAAAATTGCTGGAAAATATTACATCTTCATGTAAGGCCCCCTTTCATTGGAAAACCTCCATTTTTAGGCACAGGCTCATATAAATTTGACTTTTGAAAAATTATGCTAAGTCTGATATATCAAATGAGTACTCTATTGCTTTAAATACATGATATATTATATATTAAGGCATTTTAAAAGTATTTTTTTGCAATATTTAAATTTTAAAAGCCCCAAATGTTGATAGTTAAAATTTCTCAATTTTAACGTCTAAATTTAACACGCAAAGTTGAATATAGAATTAATCATATTGTCTATAATATATATCCTATTGCTATGAAACTTTGTAAGCAGTCTTGTAATATATTAAGCTTTAGTCATACCAAGTTTTAGTAAGATTGGTCAACTTTTTCTATCCTATTAGGTCCGAGTACACAGTTATCGTCCTTTGATTTTCGTTGTCCACGAATATAGTCCTTAGTGTGGACAGTGTGTTACTTGCCAATTTTTGTTATACCCCTTCCAAATTAATTTCTCCATGTTTTATGCCTCATATAGCAAGTTGGGGGGTGAAATGACCCTGTAAAAAAATTTGGGTCATAAATATTAATGTAAAGTAGTGATTAGGTCCAGCTGAAAAAGGTCAAAAATTAGCACTTCGGAAGCTGTCAAAAGATTTCAAGACCCCCTTAACATAAGATTGTCCATATTTTGAGTTAGAGCTGATGAAGTTTTCTATAATTTTGATATAATTTGTCCCAAAAGTAGTACAACACACTGTAAAAATATTATTGAGAAAGCGCAGGTGGGATTTTTTTAATTTTCATTTATTGTCTAAAAGAAATGCACTACGAAATAACTGTGTACTCGGACCATGTACTGGGTTCCGAAACTGCACATAGCAACACAGATTTATTTTGTCTTCAAGCCATTGTTCCCCTACTAAACTATGTATTCTACTTACTAGTACACTTGGTGCAATCAAAAGCCTGATAAAAAATTGTTCAAATTGAGCCTATGAAAATAGTGTCAAAAATTACTTTTGGAGTGTCAAAAATTGGTTCGAGGTACTTGATAAATTGCATGCTTATAATTGGTGCTTTTGATTTTTCTACCCTATATACCACTTTGCCTCATAGTCTTATTAAGAAAAATTCACACACCTCATTAAATGGGCATTTAAAAAAAGTTCGAATGCGAATATATATTTTCAAACTCTTTAATGTCATTTTTTAGTAGCAACAAACACAAGAAGTATATGTCAATTATACCTGCTTTGATACCATAACTGCCCTTGAATTTTTACTAGATATCATTTGTTTCTCTTTGACATATTCCTCATTTCCATTCTCAATTTTATAACACACTATTTAAATTAAATTCATGTGTGAGTTTCTATAACCACTGTGTCTAAACCACACCGGCAAAATTTGCTCGGACTCGATGGTATCTAACATCCGGCACAATGACGGAACACCAATAGACAAAAGAAAGGTAGGTTTCTCCTTATTTTTTTTTTTTTTTTTTTTATGATATCGAAGAATATATATACATATACAACTATTTTACGGAAAGAAAGGTACGGGAAGATAGATATTGACACGGAGATTGCAAATTTAGTTATTATGAGCATCTCAATAATTGTATCTCTGTGTATGGAATGAAAGAAAAGGGTCATGTCAAATTAAAATAAACCGGTTTCGTCAATGTTGTTACTACACAATCACCCGGTTTCGTCTATATATATCACCCGGGTTTTTTTTTGGTTTTTTTAACAAACAATTTATGAAAAGCAACTTTAGCACGGATCTGAACATTGTCTTTCGAGGATTTAAATATATATTTATTGTAAAGTAAACTTGGCGTGTTAAAATCTATTTTAAACGGGCACTTTTGGACATAGTTAATTATGATAATACACATTTTCCTATTTTCCTAATGAAAGGCGTATCCCTTATTTCACTTAACTTCAAACTAATTTTAAATGGAATATAAATACTCAATAGCAAACACTGGTATCTAATTATTTTGTAACATTATTATATTTTCTTTGTTTATAATAGTAGTATGTAAAGATGAAAAATAAAAGTATGTGTTTTGATTGTGCCATAATTTTAATTTACTATACTACTAGTATATTATATACACTATGCATTCAATCATTGACGAACAGTCCCAAACCGACTATAGTCTATACTGTTCTGCACAAATTAATCATGCATGCAGTCCTGCCAGCTTTTCTGGTACTATATATACTGTGGTAAAGCGAGATTTCACACTTAAGCATCCCTAACATAGTAGTGAGATTTGTAACTTTCTCCCCGTTTCTGGTAAGCACATTTATTTTCCTAGGCATGTTTTTCACATTATTTTTACAGTTCAAATTCATTTTTTTTACAGTTCGAATTCAATTGAAACTTCAAGATAACTTTCGAAAACATTATCTGACAATTTTGTATTTTCAATGTGAATAAAAGTTGTTTTACAAAACATGACCGTCATTTATATCTAGGTCTTATTAAGAAGTAGTGACGGTAACCACTTATCCCATAAACATTGACAATGAGACAACTTTCTTTTAGACACAAAAATGATGTTGAATTAATCAAGTTTAGGTCAGCGTATGCCTTAAACAATGAGAAACTGCACGAAAGCAAGCTATAACAGGGCCCTAAATTATAAATGTAAAACAATTCAAACAAGAAAACTACCTGCCTATTTTATGTTCAAAACGCATATGGTATAAAGCAACCAAAGACAACCATGGAATTACAAGCGTGTGACTCGGGAATGGACTGAGTCAACGTGTTGTCGCTGACACAAACAGTACAACAAAAGTACAAATAATAAAAAATGATGAATAAACCTTAACTCGTCATATGACAGAGCCTGTATAGTAAATTCGCGATTTGTGCCAAAACTTGTATCATAGTTAAAATTATCCCTTAAATATAATAAATATACATGTATTCGCAGTTTACTATGAAGTCCACTATCACTGAACTAGTATACATATTTATTAAGGGGCCAACTAAAGGACGCCACCGGATGCGGGAGTTTCTAGCTTCATTGAAGACCCATTGTGGCCTTTGGCTGTTTTCTGGTCTATGGTCGGGTTGTTGTCGCTTGGAATTTGTATGACCTTTTCATGTTGATAGACATTTTTAAATAATCTGTTGCTTTTTTTATTATTTCAGATGACAGAAAACGTTACAATTGAGGCATTAGATGAGTCATTTCATGAACTTATCAATGAAAACTCATCAGCTGTTTCAACTGCAGTCAACAGGACCGATGATCAAGATGTGTTTGTTTGCTGCTTTTGTGGGAAAAAAATAAAAACAAAAAGTGGCCACAGACGTCATGAAATAAGTCACTCTGACACTGAGAAAAGGAGACATGAATGCAAGATCTGTCACAAAACGTTTGCAGACAACGCCCACTATCTTGGCCACATGAACACGCATATTGGACATAAACCTTTCAAGTGTGGAAAATGTAATAAACAGTACACATACCAAGGTTCATACAAGAGGCACTTGAAAGTGTGTAACACTCTTAATGCTAAACGTTTCCAGTGTTCAATGTGCCCTAAGAGATTTGACAGGAAAGATCTACTAACTGACCATGTGACAGGAAAGCACAAGAAAGGTGTAGCCCAATATCATTGCCAAGTATGCAACAAAGGCTTTCGATACAGATCTAGCAGGTCTAATCATACTAGAAAAAAACATCATTGAGGATGAACGATCTGTTATTGTTATTTTTTATGCCTCAGTTATATTTATAGACAACTCTTAGGAAGCTACTAATTTATTTTAAGAATGAAAAAGGGGGCTAGGGGGAAAACAATTGTCCTGCATTTGTTTTCAGTTTTAATCTCTGTCCTGCTTTTTTTTTTATTTTTCACTTTATTCGGTCCTTTTTTAAGCAGAAGCTTATTCCCTTTTTACATAACTTGTTATCCTGCCATTTTCAATCTAAACTTTTGGCTTGCCTTTTAATCAAATTGTACCCCCTAAAATCAAATGGTAACTCCCTTATACTGTTACATGTAACCATGTACTTTATTTTTTCTACAAATGTTTTTTTCTACAAATGTTACTACGAGAAACACTTTTTTTTTCTACAATTGTTATTTTTACCATTTTTTTTATTATTGGTTATAACTGTTTGTTAAATCTTAATAAGATTGTAATAAAATTGATTGGAAATTTGAACTCATGATTTCATCTAGCAGATATAAAAGATGTATTTTATACCCATACGACATCAAGTGTGCCTTTCCCTTAAATGATAACCATGGTAACAACAGTCCTTCTCCATTTGGGACTTCGTTTAATTTATATATTTTAATTCGGTATACACTTTATAAGATAAGTGGCGAATCTAGATGACGTATAGGTTGCACGCCCCGAACCCACCTTTGGTTGCCAAAACTATATTGATTCCTGTATTTAACGATTTTGTAAAGCAAAAAATATTGTTCGACTCGCTACGCTCGGTGGTATGTAAAAGTTGTTCGAAATACACCCACTTTGAAATAAACTGAATCCGTCTGTCCGTATATATTGTCAAAATATATTGACCAACGTCAGTGTACGATCATCATAACACAATGGCGACAGTACAGACTCGGTTTTTTTAATAATGTTAACAAAATATTTATTATTGAATTTTATCGATGACCTGAGACTATTATACTAATTTGTACACAGCAGTATAGTAAGTTACAATTAGTGATAAATAAAAAAAAATTAATGCATGGTAGTTGTAATCCTACATTCATTTTCTATGTCCATTATGCATGCATATACATTTGTCTTATTATCAACGTTTATCCTTTTAAAGACGATTTATTTTTAACGATGGTAGAAAAGATTACATACATGGAATGATTAGATTACTTATAAAGGTGTCCATTCTTTTGTGCGAGAAAATCACATATCAATTGTGTGTTTCGATTTTTAAGACCGTAAACTTCAATTTCACTAGAACACACCCGTGATATCGCGGGTCCGTGACTGATATATAACTATGCGTATGCCTTATTTTAGTATTGGTATTGTCATCTGATAAAATCATGCCGATTATAACATGTATAAGGTGCACAGTTTTCTCTGCTTTCAAAATCTTTCTGTTTGAACCCGTCGACCTGGAACCTATCAATTATTGGTAATATTAATAATTTGGAAAACAAAAGGGCCTGGAATGGAGTATTTTTTACTCAACAGTATACAGCAAAATTCTAAATACACTGTTTGGTGGTGCGCCTGTCAGATGCGGAACGTACAGATAAGGTAATAGGTAACAGGTGAATATACTATTGGTATCGGTGTCGGACTCGATCCGGAACTTCTTAATTATTGGCAATATTAATTACGTGGAAAACAAACGGGTCTAGAGTGGTGTAATTTTTAATCAACGCCATTGTACTATATTAGTTATATATAAAGTTGAATTCTTTGATTCATCGTTTTTACGTGATGACGGCTGACAAATTGGACCTATAGAAGTTTAAACATGTTCAACATACTTTCCCATAACTCATATAGAAAACGCATATTTAGAGAGCTTTAATCTCAATATGCTGTTAAAAAATTTCGGAATGCAAAGTAAAATTTAAATATTTGTGTTCTATAAGAGTAGGAATTTGCTTATTATTTATTTGAATCTGAGACTCATATAAATAGTAAGCCGCTGTCCGGTGAACGAACTTGTTTTCGAACGACCCACAAAACTCCTTTTGAACGCTGAAGTTAAATAATCAATTATAATGTAATGCGATTATGATTTTTTTTATTTGACCAAACCAGGTTATGCATTTTGAAATCTATGACGAAACCGGGTTGTATACATTGACGAAACCGGCCAGTTCCATTTTGACATGACCCATTTCTTTCGTTCCATACACAGAGTTACAATTATTGAGATGCTCATAATAACTAAATTTGCAATCTCCGTGTCAATATCTATCTTCCCGTACCTTTCTTTCCGTACAATGTGAACAATTTAACGAGAAATTAAACTATTTCGAGGCAAGGTTCACTCAATTCGTCATTTTAACATGCATTTTGACTTATTTCTCCGTTAATATAGAACGGTTGTAGAAAATATTGCATCTCACAATAGGAAATATTTGTATATGTATATATATTCTTCGATATCATAAAAAAAATAAAAGAAATAAGGAGAAACCTACCTTTCTTTTGTCTATTGGTGTTCCGTCATTGTGCTGGATGTTAGATACAATCGAGTCCGAGCAAATTTTGCCGGTGTGGTTTAGACACAGTGATAACTGTTTAAAAATAAATGCTGAAAAAAAGTATTCTATGACAAATAAACAGCTACACCATTAGCGCATGATACGCCCGTCGCCCTTTTTGAAATATTGGATAACTTCCTTATGTCATATCAGATATTTATAAAAATTTAAAGAGAGCTTCAGTCAATATATGGGTCAGAATTTACTGTCATGGAATTTGTGTTACATCTGACAATTTCTTAAAATGTATAGTCAATTAAGATTCAGAATGAATAAAACATAAAATGGAAGAAAGCTTGCATGATGATGATATAAATAATCCCAATAGAATTCCACTTTTTCTGATGCAAGTGTTTCTTATACTAAATTTCAATGTGATTTTTGGTGGACATTTTGTTGAATTTATCGTGTCCGTAAAAATCATGTGGTTAAAAATACGTCTCAGTTGATTGTATCTTTCAAGTACTCTTTGCTATATGAATATTAATATCAATAAGAGGTGTTAGATAACTATTTAATGGTGCTTAATAGGGTATACATGTCATATTAAAACGAGAAAATATGTTATATTTGCAGAAATTGAAGATGTAACATTTTGTGTCATAAATGTTACATCCAAAAAATGTTACTTAAAACAGCTTTGAGATGTTCCCTGTCAAAAACATGTAGATTTACCCGGAGATAAACTGTTCCAACATTCGGGTATAATGTTGTGCATGGACGGTTTTTCCTAGAAGTACTTCAAATACGCAAGTGTTGGACATCCATGAAAATAGTGTCAATTTGTTACATCTTATATACAACACTAATAAATTAAATAAAAGAGAACCAATTAACATAATAGCAATATTCAATTGATGTTTTGAAAAATTTATGACATAATGTCATACTAATGTACAACCATATTCAACACATGCAGTCTTTTCAACTTTCAATGGAAGAAAACAAGGTTGCAAAATTGAAGGAAGTGCAAACCAGACATTAGTTACATCATGTACATGAAATATTTCAGTTATATTTACCACATAAATATACATGTAATGAAGGATTAGTGTGATTAGTTTTGTTATTTCTAAATCTGATATCATCAAGATTGTTAACCTGACAAATTTGGTACGGCTAAGTTTGATGTAAACAGATTTATGATAGATGAAGAATGGTACAACCATTTCGCTGCAATAAGTCCGTGTAGAATATGGTTTCATTGTTACACCCTTGAATTGTTTGTCAAAATTTAGGCTAATGAAAAATTCATGAATAAAAGTAACCCAATTTACACACGGAGATTAGTTCACATTGCACCACAATATTACTAGGAAAGGTCCATGAAAAGATAAGCTAATATAGATACTGCAGTATATGGTGTAACACTGAAACTCAATCAATTTTTGATGTAACAAAGACAACAAATTTGAAAAATAGTTTATAATAAAAAAAGTATGAGGACCCAATTGGATTTAGTCAACTTTTATTTTCATCTGCACCATGCATTTCTGATATCCTGTAACCTTTCACCAAAAATTGATTGTGGTATATTCAGAAACATGAAAAGAAAACCTAAATTGTGTCCTGTTACATCCATGAGTTTAAAAGTGAAATTTCTTGAATATGGTTCAAAATTAGACAGAATACTGCTAGTATTTAATCTGTTTAGTACGGAAGCCGATAAGGGCCATTCAAAAAAAAAAATTATGTCGTAATAACGACATAGCATGTCATTATAACGATAAACTTGTCGTTATAACGACATCGCTATGTTGTAATTTCGACATAACATGTCGTTATAACGACATCGCTATGTCGTAATTTCGACATAACATGTCGTTATAACGACATCGCTATGTCGTAATTTCGACATAACATGTCGTAATAACGACATAGCTATGTCGTTATTCTATGTCGTAATAACGACATCACTATATATATTAAAGAATATGTATTATGATTGCCAAGACACTAAATGACACAGAAATTAACAACTATAGGTCATATCATAATGCCCCCAACTAGAAACTAGAAAAGCCCCCGCATAATCAGCTATAAAAGAGGGACGAAAGATACCAGAGGGAGAGTCCCCGAAATGCTGTGTGGCAGACAGTGTTATCAATTAATTATTAGCTCCCTTGGTAAAACTCCAAATTTCATATTTAATGTATTTCATTGTTAAATAATTTACATGAAGCTGTCAGAATAAGTATATATCTGTTAATTGCATAGCTTTTGCTATTTTAATTCATTGATTAAAGATATTTATTTATATTGTAAAGTTTAATATTTGCATCGTCGCAAAATCTTTAGTCACCTTCTTTGGTTACCTTCTGTGAGAAACTTGTATACAGAGGCGGATTTAGGGGGGCTCCCAACCCCCGTTTTTGGAAAAAAATTTGGTTGCTTATATAGGGAATCACTGAAGCGTGACTGGACCGGGCCCCCTCTTAGGTCAGTCAGTGGGCCCCCACTTATGAAAATTTCTGGATCCTGATTGAATGTAATAAGAAACCGACCGGGGACTTCAGGAAGTCCTATCAAGGCAAGTAAAGCTTTCCACCTCTTTTTAAAAAAGCGTACAACTCCATGGTTTGTTGTAATGAGGGTGAATGGACGTATCGATTGCTCTGTATTTACTGCATGTCAAACGATGGGCACGATGTTCCTTAAACACGACGTTACACATAAAAAGCGGCGTCGAAGAGGGCTTTTGATTAATTTATGCAAGTTTTATTCGTTTTTTTTTTTATATGTTGGTTGATTTATTTATTATATTACAAAATTTTTAAAATTTCTGATTCTGGTTCTGTTCGTTTTGTGATGTCATTTTATCATAAATTACCTCAAGTTGTGGATATTTATTTAATAATGTTTACCCTTTAAGTTATTTCAAACTAAAAATGCATTACTGTCGCAAGTAATGTGGGAAAGAAAGATGGGACGGAAGTAGATATAGGAAGATGTGGTACAGTTTTCCATAAAAAAGATATTTTTTTTTAGATGTACGAAACTTTTATCATATGATGTTTAACTTTCAAGGTGCATATCATCTGTCATTGTAAAATTTCTATATCTTAACTCAACCCCAATACAAATATATCTGACACTCTGCAAGTAAATCGAACATTTTTACCCTTAGTTAAATTTGAATAGAATTGTATTTTCCCTGGTACATAAGTTGTCGAAATACACCCCTTCAATTACTTGAACCTTGGCTTGAGAATTATTTCCGCAAGTCATCTATAGTGTTTAATTTCTGATATACATTTTAAAATGTAGTGATCTACTCCTGGATCGTCCGCGAAAACGGCTTAAATAATCCCGGGTTTTTAAAATTCGATGAAACGGTTTTCGTCGCTGTTTGGGATTTGTCTTTCAATTACTAGTACAGACCTTCTAAAATTCAAACTGACCATTATTCCGTGCATTCATCGTGTATCGTGCGTGTTGCGTGCGTGCATCGTGCGTGTATCGTGCGTGTATCGTGCGTGTACCAATCGTGCGTTCATCATTCATCGTTCCGTGTATTTTCCGTGTAACGTGCGTGCATCGTGTATTCTTAATCGTGTATCGTGCGTGTATCGTGCGTGTATCGTGCGCTCATCAAACATTCATTCTTAACCGTGTATCGTGCGTGTATCGTGCGTTCATCAATCATTCATTCTTAACCGTGCGTTCGTCAATCGTGTATAATTGTGTAGATCAGATAACGTGCATTTGTGAAACGTTCATCTCTAATTGTGTAACGTTCATACATTGCGGTTTTTATATGATAGTCGGTTATAGAGCGGTTAAAGAATATATATATATATATATATAATATATATGTATGTTCCGACTTTAAATAAAATTTACAGTCATACTTACTTTCTTGTAGACTCTTAATTAACTTCATCGTACATAACGTTCATACAGATTCATGACGTTTTGTGTAAATATTTTATCATCTGTAAAGATTTTGTGGTTATTCGGTGAATCTTGGCTGAGACTGACACATTTTGATACAATGATACATGTTGTACGTACAATCAATAACATGATATTGACATTTCTACGACAGAAGAGTTAAAATTGGAATTTCTATTCAACTGAGCGAAAATGAACTTAAAAATATACTGTTGGCCAACTGGTATTTGTTAAAAATATTCTGTCAACTAAAAACAAATGTGTTTTTGCAGTGAAAATTTAAATGTGGGGTAGCTCCACTAAAAAAATAGAAACAGGAAAGTATGAAAGAAAAGAAGTTGACGATATGACATGTGTTGTAGCTCTACTATTGAAGATGAACTTCATGTCATTCTAAAATGCCCATTATAGTATAATATTATACATTTTAATGAACATTTTAACCCGCGGCTTTAATCATCAGCGAAAATTTAATATTTTTATTTAATAACGGCAATGTTGCTGCTATAGTCGCCAAAAACACCAACAATATTTTTTTGAAAAGAAACTATACAAATCCTTGGTTGTAAATCCTAGGTAGATTATAATTCTTCGCTTATTTGGCAAATTCCTATGCTACTAAGATACTTCGAAATATTTAAGTTTTGATAAATACCATTATAAATATCATTGTTGTCTTAGTTTCTGATGGTCACACATGCACGTTATGTTATTTCATTGAAAAAATACAATATACAAGATTGTCGGGTAAATGTGGATTGCGGATTTAAATGTTAAATGTCAAACATGAATTAACAAATTAAACTGAGGCGAATTAACACGAATATGTATATTCTCTTCAACAGTGTTTGAATTCTCTGTTAAACTAAGCTAAAATGTTTTGTGGAAAATTGAATAAAAATAAACATTACATGTATTTGAAGGCATTATGTTGATTAAACAAATATAAGATCACGCAAATATATCATGTATTATTTTAAATTGAGGAACTTTTAAAACTTGAAATTGGATTTACAAGTTTAAGATATAATCTTGTTTTTTTTTATATATATAAATTAGTTAAATATATTGTTTTATCATAACAAGTCTTTACTTGAATGGAATAAACATGGAACACTTTCACGGATTAATTGTTCATTGTGTTCATGGTTGCCTGGCAATGACACCGTTTTTAATGTATGTCTAAAAGATTATTATCCGAAAAATAATTCACAATAGTACGTTGTTACTGACTAGGTTGGTCCCCTCCGTAAAACATTCAGTATGCCTTCGGAACATACAAATATTAAGGTATTGTCAAGAATTTCAATTAGAATAACGGCCGGTAAACAAACTAGTTGTTAACCTTCTATGATTATTAAAGAATGACGGATGTTGTTTTTTTTCTCGGTACGTCTTAATACTGCTAAGGAATCCTTAGTGCACTAAGGCTTTGACTATACAATACCACTAAGGAATAGAAGGAGTGCTGTTATATGTATTATTTTTATATATCGTGTTAGAGATTGATATTTAATGCATAAATTTCAAATTTTACAGACAAATAATAATAAATAAACGAGATATTCAACATTATTTAGACACGTGCCGGTTTTTCTTTGATATGCCGAAAATCAATGAACCGTTTGACACGTGCCAAATAACATATATATATAGCAACTGATTAAACAATGACGATCTTTTTTATTTTAAGTGATTTAAAACAATTGTATCGAAAAGATTTATGCTTCAAATATTTAATTAATGTGTTGTGTCCTTATTTAAATGATGAAAAGGACAAATAATTTTGCTGTTGTTTCATTTCGTTTGCAACAAAATTGTTTGCCATAGGAGCACGACTTTGATGTGCGCCAACTTATAAATAAGAGTGTGGTCAGCTTGTTAAAATGTTTATGTAAGATATACGGTGACAAAAGGAATATATATATTTATAAGTGTTTTGTTTTTATTTTAATTCCGACAAAGATGCGTGTAAATACAAATGGTTTCACTAAAAATATGAGTAAATTCCGAAAACCATCATAAGAAACAACTATGTTAAGTTTCATGAAATGGATAAGCGGTTCTCAAGTTACAGTGCGACATGCGGACGGACGGACGCCGGACATTTGTATACCATAAAACGTCTCGTCAAAATGTTGACGGGCGTATAAAAAAGCGTAGTGCGCCGGTATGTCAGAAAGAAATCTGATTTGTATGTTTTTTGTCGAGTCTTCGACTTTAGTCGAAAAAGCGAGACTAAGCGATTCTACATTCCGTCGGCTTCTTTGAAATTTTAATGACCGTTTCTTAAACTATCCTGGATTTCTATTAAACTTGGACAGAAGCTTGTTAATAATCATAAGATAGTATCAAGAAGTTTTAAAACACTTATTAGATTCATAAACTGTCCTGGGTTTTTATCAAACTTGGACAGAAGCTTTTTTCAATCAAAAGATAGCATCAACAGGAATATTTTATTGATTTATTTCCTCATTTTTTTTAACAAATTGTCTGTTTAACATATTGTATGAGATCATTTATGAAATAATTACTGTGGTGTGTTCATTACTCACTGTTGAAGGCCGTGGGGTGACTTATGGTGAAAACTTCTGTGTCATTTTATTTCTTGCGATGAGTTGTCTCATCCCCAATCATACCACATCTTTTTCTTGTTATCAAAACTTGAACACGTATTTTCAAAAACTTAAAGAACAATTGTACGAATATGTATTGAAACCTCGTAACCAGCTTCAATATGTTTATGTGTGGACAAGTATCATTTGCAAATATTTAAAACACGTATTCAAAATGTCGATTAACTGGAAACAAAAAAGTATTAATACCAGAATTTGTGAAAACGCTCCACGAACAAGTCAAGCTGACGACTTTGGCGCAATGGAGTGCGATGGTTTATAAAACGCGGGATATCTTAATTAAAGTCTACATATGTGCAATTATTATGAGCACTATATTTGTTTCAATGTCAGTATATAAAGCATTGTTTTTAATTTGTTTTTTAGGGATGCACCCAATTGCACCTTTTCATTTAATATATATTTCCGTGATGTAACCTCGAAAGATTAGTCACATCACTAAAAACAATAAGGGAAATGAAACTTCTTCTCGCATGTTGCACTTTGGGTAATAGTTCTCTTCGACAAAATACTGCCTTGAACTCAATTTTGGTATAAATATAAAGAAGCCAAAATTTGGTGCTGAAATGTATATGTTTGTAAACTCTAAAAGCTAGGTAGCATATCCCTTAATTGATATAGGCTCTTAAATTCGACAATGTTTAGAGACAGTGTTAGGGCTGTTAGCAAGTCAAGGTCGCTAAACTCTCATTACCCGTTTAGAGATTTTCTGAAAATACAATGGCTTTTGCCTTATTCGAAACAAAAACATTAGCAAATATTACTGGTGGCCTTCGGCTGTCAATTGTTCTTTTCGGGTTGTTGTCTCTTTGACACAACCCCGATTTTCATTCTTAGTTTTAAAATAACTAAAAATACTATTTACAATTGTCAGTTCAAAATACATTTAAGAAGTCAGTGCGTTGATACATGTTATATTCTACTGAATTTACTATATCCGTTATTATTACGTAATATATATATCATATAAGTCCTGTGTCCAGGTGGAAATAACGGGCCGTAATAACAATATGTGATTTGTATGTCAGGTGAAAGTGACAACGGGTGGTATGTATACTAAAATGTTTATCGTCTTCCATTATACATGAGGGTGTGAATGGGGGTTTATAGAAGGAAATTATAGACAAAAAAATAAAGAATACAAAAAATAACCAGACAAATAGAAAAGAAAATGATGAGGTACTAGAATATATGAAATAAAGAATGATCGGCAAAAGGTAAAACGAATTATAAAACAAATTGCCTAAAAATATAGAATACAGAAATCTGAATCCCCATTCAGACCCTCATGATCTGACATTTAAAGCTTTAGGACATTTATGGGCATGCGATACAGTTTTAGACCGACAGTGATTTTTTTTTACAAAATCAATTTGTACATGTGTATATGTGCTAAAAATTATATCTTCATGTGCTAAATTTAAAAGACAAATGGGTTTGAATTATTCGACATTTCCTTAATATTTCGGTTTCTTGGACATTTCTGTCCTATGAGCAGACACCCATAACATTTTATGTTTCAAAATATAAAGATATGCAGATTTCGATAAAGAGATAAGGAATATCTTCGTTACAAAATTGGGTTCTTCCTACATTTGTGTAACAATTCTTTGTTAATAATTGATTTTTGTTAAAAGAAATGGATTTAAGAAAAAACGGTATTTTTGTTGAATATTTATCTAGTTAAAAAAAGTCGTTAATTTCTTCATAATAGTTGGAACAAAAATCTCCATACGGTATCAAGCCAAATTTCTAAAAAGAAGGGAAATATGCTCTTAAGCTAATGGTTAAATCTCGAAAAAATGTTAAAATGCTAAAAGTTTTTAAAAGAAAGAGTTTAATGTCTGCTATTTTAGATTAATTCTGCGAATTGATTTTGTCTGCAAAAACATAAAACAGAGAGATAAAGAGAATCACAACTAATTGAATAAAATGGAGGATTGAAATGGAGAATGTGTCAAAGAGACAACAATCCAATCAAAGAGCAGAAAATGGTGCGTCTAAACACGGCTAAGGACTCATAAGTGCACTAATATGTCATAATATGCTACTAAGGACTAAAAGAGTGATGTTCAGTGTAAACAAATTTCTTATCTAGATTGAGAAAGATATTTAATGCATACATTCAAATTTAATCAATAAAAGATCACTGATAATAATTGAACAATGCCTGTGCCGGTTTTCGTTAATTTTTCCGAAAATCACTGAACTATAAGACACGTGTCAAATAACATAACTGATAACACTATTACCTTAAAAAATGAAAAAAAAAATTATTTTGAGAGGAAAATTACCCAGACATTTAGATTTTTACCATAAAATATGTTTTTAAATTTTTTAAAAACCATGTAATATGCATCGGTTTATGATTTAATGAAAACATATAGAAAATTGTTGCTGG
Organism: Mytilus galloprovincialis; assembly: GCF_965363235.1. Lineage (NCBI taxonomy): Eukaryota > Metazoa > Mollusca > Bivalvia > Mytilida > Mytilidae > Mytilus > Mytilus galloprovincialis. The sequence continues at coordinate 16,323,922 of NC_134842.1, forward strand.
GGTTTTTTTTTCAGGAAGGAAAAGTATGTTTGCATCGAGAAAAATAGCCCCTCCCCTATAAATGATCATTAATCTACCTAAATGGGAGCTTAAATTTTGGAATCAATCGCGAGGCCTGACTGCCATAAACAACAGATTACGAACAGCAAACAGTGGATACACCAATTCATTGATATGTATGAAAGACAACGACGGACACAAAATGATTGCACTGAATAATTTCAACTACCATTGAGATAGATTTTTCAAATCTCCTTATCAAATTAGACATGCATTTAAAACAAACCTTGGGATATCTATTACCGTTAGGTTTCAAATTGGAATTAAAAATTGCATTTTCCCAAAGAGTTTTAGGTAAAACCCCGTGAATCTCACCTCCTAGAAATTTGAAGTGTCAGCTAAGATGTTTGAAAATATGTATGAATTTTCTTACATACTTGAAATTGGAAAGGAATATAAACACATTCAGTATGTTTACTGTACAAATAAACAACATACACCAATTGTGTCTTATATTGTTGAAGTCATTTTTACTGAGATCAAAATTTGATTAATTCAGTGGTTGTTTAAACGTCCAGTGGCAAACATTTCATGCATATTCAGGACGAAAAGTCGTTTCAGAAGTATATAATGAAGTATTTGGTATTACAAATGTTTAAATTTTCTAATTATTTAGTATATGTCATTTTCTTAGGTAGTTCTAATTAATTTGTACGAACCAAATTTTTATGACAAAATGATATCGTTTGCTCTCAATTAACACATACGATTCTGATAACAATGGATAATATAAGGAACTTTGTAACTTAAAAAAAGAAATTATGATTGTTTAATCAGGTATTATGTCAGTTCGCTTGTGTCAGTCGGATCACTGATTTTCGGCAATATCAAGGAAAAATCGACACGTTCTAAAGAGTGTTCAACTACTCATTTATTGGTGAAATTATAACCTAATATGTCCTGTTGATACATGTAAGTATATATGTACAGAACTACAAAAAATTGCAGTGAATGTTATCATAAAAGAATCAAATAATTTCAGCTATGCTTGTAGTGAAAACGAAAACAGCTTACAATATTTTTTAGATATATACATATATGATCGTTTATAAAATGTATCCGTCAAAGTGAAAAAATATATAACATGTAAAAATACATAGATCATTCATTTATTGCAATCAATTATATCAAACATGTTAGTTGGTCCGAGAACACAATTATTTCGTAGTGCATTTCTTTTAGAACATAAATGAAAATAAAAAAAATCCCACCTGCGCTTTCTCAAAGAAACTTCTACAGTGTGTTGTAATACTTTTGGAACAAATTATATCAAAATTATAGAAAACTTCATCGGCTCTAACTCAACATATGGACAATTTTATGTTTAGGGCGTCTTGAAATCTTTTGACAGCTTCCGAAGTGCTAATTTTCAACCTTTTTCACCTGGACCAAATCACTACTTTCCTTTAAAATTCTGGACCCAGTGTAATTTCACCCCCATACTTGCAATTTGAGGCAATAAACATGGAGACATAAATTTGGAAGGGGAATAAAAATTAATGGCAAGTAACCCACTGTCAACACTAGGGACTATATTCACAAGGGACGACAATTGTGGTCTCGAACCTAGTTAAAATAATTTCTAGAACCAGTCATTCTCTGTAGATATAATGCGTCGGACATTGTATGCAAAAAAATGAAATCTCGATTTTTAACTGTATGAAATAAAATTAGTAAGAGTTTCGTGGAACACAATGTCTCGCCTTTGTTTGCCATAAACTTGAACTCTCAGGGTGAGGATGAACAAAATCAAGACACTATATTTTGATTGTTATGAGCTTCTGTCCAAGTTCAAAAATATTTCCGGTGCCTATAAAATAGCCGACTTTAATTAAGTTATTTGAATCTGAGCTGGCAAAATAACCAGACTCAAGCTGGCAGCCACTTTTATCGGCCAATCAAGATAGCAGCCACTTTTTTCCAGCAGCCAATTTTGACGATATGTCTAAAAACCAAAAAACTGCGTGAGGCTCAAACGTTCCAAAAATCGCTAAATCTTAGTTAAATGCAATCTAACAGCGGAAATCGACAATTTCACGGTTTCTGCTAATTTCTAAAGCATTTCATTCCGTTTGAAATATGTATGTAAGCGGTCTGTCCTTTATTTGACATTCGATAATTGATATTCAATATCCAACCGACTGCTAGCCGTCGGTTCAATATTTAAATTTAGTTGAAAATCACTATATTAAAGCCTGAGGGAAAAGATACCATTCTATGACCCCTTCAAGCTGTCATAAATTTTCGTTGTCCTCGAATATAAACCCTGATACAAGTTGCATATTTGTCTTTATGTTATATATAATTGTGTCAATAAAACATCACAGAGGACTCACCAAAGATGTAATTTAATATATAAGATATGAAACAAAATAAAATTACTCCAGAAACATATAGAAATATACATAGAAATACTTATGGAAAGCCAAAAAAAGGAAAGAAATTAATAGTGAACACCTACCAGAGACTGCTTAAATGACGGTGACCACACTAAGACGACTTTGGACCTCTGTGGTGGCCAGACGGGCCCGGATCCCAGAAAAATATTTAAGTGGGGAATAGCTTGGGTCAATACCTTTAAAATGAGCTAGGTTCGGTTCGGAACTTTGCCGTTGGTATATGCCGAAAAGTACCGAATGTATGCATATGGTTAATACGGAAAATTACGTTAAGGGGCACCTTTGAACCTCTGTGGTGGCCAGACGGGCCCGGATCCCAAAAAAATATTTAAGTGGGGAATAGCTTGGGTCAATACCTTTAAAATGAGCTAAGTCCGGTTCGGAACTTTGCCGTAGGGATATGTCGAGGAGTACCGAATGTGTGGTTGATATGGAAAATACGTAAATGGGCAACTTTGAACCTCTGTGGTGGCCAGACGGGCCCGGATCCCAGAAAAATATTTAAGTGGGGAATAGCTTGGGTCAATACCTTTAAAATGAGTTAGGTCCGGTTCTGAACTTTGCCGTAGGGATATGTCGAGGAGTACCGAATGTGTGGTTGATATGAAAAATACGTAAATGGGCAACTTTGAACCTCTGTGGTGGCCAGACGGGCCCGGATCCCAGAAAAATATTTAAGTGGGGAATAGCTTGGGTCAATACCTTTAAAATGAGCTAGGTTCGGTTCGGAACTTTGCCGTTGGTATATGCCGAAAAGTACCGAATGTATGCATATGGTTAATACGGAAAATTACGTTAAGGGGCACCTTTGAACCTCTGTGGTGGCCAGACGGGCCCGGATCCCAAAAAAATATTTAAGTGGGGAATAGCTTGGGTCAATACCTTTAAAATGAGCTAAGTCCGGTTCGGAACTTTGCCGTAGGGATATGTCGAGGAGTACCGAATGTGTGGTTGATATGGAAAATACGTAAATGGGCAACTTTGAACCTCTGTGGTGGCCAGACGGGACCGGATCCCAGAAAAATATTTAAGTGGGGAATAGCTTGGGTCAATACCTTTAAAATGAGTTAGGTCCGGTTCTGAACTTTGCCGTAGGGATATGTCGAGGAGTACCGAATGTGTGGTTGATATGAAAAATACGTAAATGGGCAACTTTGAACCTCTGTGGTGGCCAGACGGGCCCGGATCCCAGAAAAATATTTAAGTGGGGAATAGCTTGGGTCAATACCTTTAAAATGAGCTAGGTTCGGTTCGGAACTTTGCCGTTGGTATATGCCGAAAAGTACCGAATGTATGCATATGGTTAATACGGAAAATTACGTTAAGGGGCACCTTTGAACCTCTGTGGTGGCCAGACGGGCCCGGATCCCAAAAAAATATTTAAGTGGGGAATAGCTTGGGTCAATACCTTTAAAATGAGCTAAGTCCGGTTCGGAACTTTGCCGTAGGGATATGTCGAGGAGTACCGAATGTGTGGTTGATATGGAAAATACGTAAATGGGCAACTTTGAACCTCTGTGGTGGCCAGACGGGCCCGGATCCCAGAAAAATATTTAAGTGGGGAATAGCTTGGGTCAATACCTTTAAAATGAGTTAGGTCCGGTTCTGAACTTTGCCGTAGGGATATGTCGAGGAGTACCGAATGTGTGGTTGATATGAAAAATACGTAAATGGGCAACTTTGAACCTCTGTGGTGGCCAGACGGGCCCGGATCCCAGAAAAATATTTAAGTGGGGAATAGCTTGGGTCAATACCTTTAAAATGAGCTAGGTTCGGTTCGGAACTTTGCCGTTGGTATATGCCGAAAAGTACCGAATGTATGCATATGGTTAATACGGAAAATTACGTTAAGGGGCACCTTTGAACCTCTGTGGTGGCCAGACGGGCCCGGATCCCAAAAAAATATTTAAGTGGGGAATAGCTTGGGTCAATACCTTTAAAATGAGCTAAGTCCGGTTCGGAACTTTGCCGTAGGGATATGTCGAGGAGTACCGAATGTGTGGTTGATATGGAAAATACGTAAATGGGCAACTTTGAACCTCTGTGGTGGCCAGACGGGACCGGATCCCAGAAAAATATTTAAGTGGGGAATAGCTTGGGTCAATACCTTTAAAATGAGTTAGGTCCGGTTCTGAACTTTGCCGTAGGGATATGTCGAGGAGTACCGAATGTGTGGTTGATATGAAAAATACGTAAATGGGCAACTTTGAACCTCTGTGGTGGCCAGACGGGCCCGGATCCCAGAAAAATATTTAAGTGGGGAATAGCTTGGGTCAATACCTTTAAAATGAGCTAGGTTCGGTTCGGAACTTTGCCGTTGGTATATGCCGAAAAGTACCGAATGTATGCATATGGTTAATACGGAAAATTACGTTAAGGGGCACCTTTGAACCTCTGTGGTGGCCAGACGGGCCCGGATCCCAAAAAAATATTTAAGTGGGGAATAGCTTGGGTCAATACCTTTAAAATGAGCTAAGTCCGGTTCGGAACTTTGCCGTAGGGATATGTCGAGGAGTACCGAATGTGTGGTTGATATGGAAAATACGTAAATGGGCAACTTTGAACCTCTGTGGTGGCCAGACGGGCCCGGATCCCAAAAAAATATTTAAGTGGGGAACAGCTTGGGTCAATACCTTTAAAATGAGCTAGGTCCGGTTCGGAACTTTGCCGTAGGGATATGTCGAGGAGTACCGAATGTGTGGTTGATATGGAAAATACGTAAATGGGCAACTTTGAACCTCTGTGGTGGCCAGACGGGCCCGGATCCCAGAAAAATATTTAAGTGGGGAATAGCTTGGGTCAATACCTTTAAAATGAGTTAGGTCCGGTTCTGAACTTTGCCGTAGGGATATGTCGAGGAGTACCGAATGTGTGGTTGATATGAAAAATACGTAAATGGGCAACTTTGAACCTCTGTGGTGGCCAGACGGGCCCGGATCCCAGAAAAATATTTAAGTGGGGAATAGCTTGGGTCAATACCTTTAAAATGAGCTAGGTTCGGTTCGGAACTTTGCCGTTGGTATATGCCGAAAAGTACCGAATGTATGCATATGGTTAATACGGAAAATTACGTTAAGGGGCACCTTTGAACCTCTGTGGTGGCCAGACGGGCCCGGATCCCAAAAAAATATTTAAGTGGGGAATAGCTGGGGTCAATACCTTTAAAATGAGCTAAGTCCGGTTCGGAACTTTGACGTAGGGATATGTCGAGGAGTACCGAATGTGTGGTTGATATGGAAAATACGTAAATGGGCAACTTTGAACCTCTGTGGTGGCCAGACGGGCCCGGATCCCAGAAAAATATTTAAGTGGGGAACAGCTTGGGTCAATACCTTTAAAATGAGCTAGGTCCGGTTCGGAACTTTGCCGTAGGGATATGTCGAGGAGTACCGAATGTGTGGTTGATATGGAAAATACGTAAATGGGCAACTTTGAACCTCTGTGGTGGCCAGACGGGCCCGGATCCCAGAAAAATATTTAAGTGGGGAATAGCTTGGGTCAATACCTTTAAAATGAGTTAGGTCCGGTTCTGAACTTTGCCGTAGGGATATGTCGAGGAGTACCGAATGTGTGGTTGATATGAAAAATACGTAAATGGGCAACTTTGAACCTCTGTGGTGGCCAGACGGGTCCGGATCCCAAAAAAATATTTAAGTGGGGAATAGCTTGGGTCAATACCTTTAAAATGAGCTAGGTTCGGTTCGGAACTTTGCCGTTGGTATATGCCGAAAAGTACCGAATGTATGCATATGGTTAATACGGAAAATTACGTTAAGGGGCACCTTTGAACCTCTGTGGTGGCCAGACGGGCCCGGATCCCAAAAAAATATTTAAGTGGGGAATAGCTTGGGTCAATACCTTTAAAATGAGCTAAGTCCGGTTCGGAACTTTGCCGTAGGGATATGTCGAGGAGTACCGAATGTGTGGTTGATATGGAAAATACGTAAATGGGCAACTTTGAACCTCTTTGGTGGCCAGACGGGCCCGGATCCCAGAAAAATATTTAAGTGGGGAACAGCTTGGGTCAATACCTTTAAAATGAGCTAGGTCCGGTTCGGAACTTTGCCGTAGGGATATGTCGAGGAGTACCGAATGTGTGGTTGATATGGAAAATACGTAAATGGGCAACTTTGAACCTCTGTGGTGGCCAGACGGGCCCGGATCCCAGAAAAATATTTAAGTGGGGAATAGCTTGGGTCAATACCTTTAAAATGAGTTAGGTCCGGTTCTGAACTTTGCCGTAGGGATATGTCGAGGAGTACCGAATGTGTGGTTGATATGAAAAATACGTAAATGGGCAACTTTGAACCTCTGTGGTGGCCAGACGGGCCCGGATCCCAGAAAAATATTTAAGTGGGGAATAGCTTGGGTCAATACCTTTAAAATGAGCTAGGTTCGGTTCGGAACTTTGCCGTTGGTATATGCCGAAAAGTACCGAATGTATGCATATGGTTAATACGGAAAATTACGTTAAGGGGCACCTTTGAACCTCTGTGGTGGCCAGACGGGCCCGGATCCCAAAAAAATATTTAAGTGGGGAATAGCTGGGGTCAATACCTTTAAAATGAGCTAAGTCCGGTTCGGAACTTTGACGTAGGGATATGTCGAGGAGTACCGAATGTGTGGTTGATATGGAAAATACGTAAATGGGCAACTTTGAACCTCTGTGGTGGCCAGACGGGCCCGGATCCCAGAAAAATATTTAAGTGGGGAACAGCTTGGGTCAATACCTTTAAAATGAGCTAGGTCCGGTTCGGAACTTTGCCGTAGGGATATGTCGAGGAGTACCGAATGTGTGGTTGATATGGAAAATACGTAAATGGGCAACTTTGAACCTCTGTGGTGGCCAGACGGGCCCGGATCCCAGAAAAATATTTAAGTGGGGAATAGCTTGGGTCAATACCTTTAAAATGAGTTAGGTCCGGTTCTGAACTTTGCCGTAGGGATATGTCGAGGAGTACCGAATGTGTGGTTGATATGAAAAATACGTAAATGGGCAACTTTGAACCTCTGTGGTGGCCAGACGGGCCCGGATCCCAGAAAAATATTTAAGTGGGGAATAGCTTGGGTCAATACCTTTAAAATGAGCTAGGTTCGGTTCGGAACTTTGCCGTTGGTATATGCCGAAAAGTACCGAATGTATGCATATGGTTAATACGGAAAATTACGTTAAGGGGCACGTTTGAACCTCTGTGGTGGCCAGACGGGCCCGGATCCCAAAAAAATATTTAAGTGGGGAATAGCTTGGGTCAATACCTTTAAAATGAGTTAGGTCCGGTTCTGAACTTTGCCGTAGGGATATGTCGAGGAGTACCGAATGTGTGGTTGATATGAAAAATACGTAAATGGGCAACTTTGAACCTCTGTGGTGGCCAGACGGGCCCGGATCCCAGAAAAATATTTAAGTGGGGAATAGCTTGGGTCAATACCTTTAAAATGAGCTAGGTTCGGTTCGGAACTTTGCCGTTGGTATATGCCGAAAAGTACCGAATGTATGCATATGGTTAATACGGAAAATTACGTTAAGGGGCACCTTTGAACCTCTGTGGTGGCCAGACGGGCCCGGATCCCAAAAAAATATTTAAGTGGGGAATAGCTGGGGTCAATACCTTTAAAATGAGCTAAGTCCGGTTCGGAACTTTGACGTAGGGATATGTCGAGGAGTACCGAATGTGTGGTTGATATGGAAAATACGTAAATGGGCAACTTTGAACCTCTGTGGTGGCCAGACGGGCCCGGATCCCAGAAAAATATTTAAGTGGGGAACAGCTTGGGTCAATACCTTTAAAATGAGCTAGGTCCGGTTCGGAACTTTGCCGTAGGGATATGTCGAGGAGTACCGAATGTGTGGTTGATATGGAAAATACGTAAATGGGCAACTTTGAACCTCTGTGGTGGCCAGACGGGCCCGGATCCCAGAAAAATATTTAAGTGGGGAATAGCTTGGGTCAATACCTTTAAAATGAGTTAGGTCCGGTTCTGAACTTTGCCGTAGGGATATGTCGAGGAGTACCGAATGTGTGGTTGATATGAAAAATACGTAAATGGGCAACTTTGAACCTCTGTGGTGGCCAGACGGGCCCGGATCCCAGAAAAATATTTAAGTGGGGAATAGCTTGGGTCAATACCTTTAAAATGAGCTAGGTTCGGTTCGGAACTTTGCCGTTGGTATATGCCGAAAAGTACCGAATGTATGCATATGGTTAATACGGAAAATTACGTTAAGGGGCACGTTTGAACCTCTGTGGTGGCCAGACGGGCCCGGATCCCAAAAAAATATTTAAGTGGGGAATAGCTTGGGTCAATACCTTTAAAATGAGCTAAGTCCGGTTCGGAACTTTGCCGTAGGGATATGTCGAGGAGTACCGAATGTGTGGTTGATATGGAAAATACGTAAATGGGCAACTTTGAACCTCTGTGGTGGCCAGACGGGCCCGGATCCCAAAAAAATATTTAAGTGGGGAACAGCTTGGGTCAATACCTTTAAAATGAGCTAGGTCCGGTTCGGAACTTTGCCGTAGGGATATGTCGAGGAGTACCGAATGTGTGGTTGATATGGAAAATACGTAAATGGGCAACTTTGAACCTCTGTGGTGGCCAGACGGGCCCGGATCCCAGAAAAATATTTAAGTGGGGAATAGCTTGGGTCAATACCTTTAAAATGAGTTAGGTCCGGTTCTGAACTTTGCCGTAGGGATATGTCGAGGAGTACCGAATGTGTGGTTGATATGAAAAATACGTAAATGGGCAACTTTGAACCTCTGTGGTGGCCAGACGGGCCCGGATCCCAGAAAAATATTTAAGTGGGGAATAGCTTGGGTCAATACCTTTAAAATGAGCTAGGTTCGGTTCGGAACTTTGCCGTTGGTATATGCCGAAAAGTACCGAATGTATGCATATGGTTAATACGGAAAATTACGTTAAGGGGCACCTTTGAACCTCTGTGGTGGCCAGACGGGCCCAGATCCCAAAAAAATATTTAAGTGGGGAATAGCTTGGGTCAATACCTTTAAAATGAGCTAAGTCCGGTTCGGAACTTTGCCGTAGGGATATGTCGAGGAGTACCGAATGTGTGGTTGATATGGAAAATACGTAAATGGGCAACTTTGAACCTCTGTGGTGGCCAGACGGGCCCGGATCCCAAAAAAATATTTAAGTGGGGAACAGCTTGGGTCAATACCTTTAAAATGAGCTAGGTCCGGTTCGGAACTTTGCCGTAGGGATATGTCGAGGAGTACCGAATGTGTGGTTGATATGGAAAATACGTAAATGGGCAACTTTGAACCTCTGTGGTGGCCAGACGGGCCCGGATCCCAGAAAAATATTTAAGTGGGGAATAGCTTGGGTCAATACCTTTAAAATGAGTTAGGTCCGGTTCTGAACTTTGCCGTAGGGATATGTCGAGGAGTACCGAATGTGTGGTTGATATGAAAAATACGTAAATGGGCAACTTTGAACCTCTGTGGTTGCCAGACGGGCCCGGATCCCAGAAAAATATTTAAGTGGGGAATAGCTTGGGTCAATACCTTTAAAATGAGCTAGGTTCGGTTCGGAACTTTGCCGTTGGTATATGCCGAAAAGTACCGAATGTATGCATATGGTTAATACGGAAAATTACGTTAAGGGGCACCTTTGAACCTCTGTGGTGGCCAGACGGGCCCGGATCCCAAAAAAATATTTAAGTGGGGAATAGCTTGGGTCAATACCTTTAAAATGAGCTAAGTCCGGTTCGGAACTTTGCCGTAGGGATATGTCGAGGAGTACCGAATGTGTGGTTGATATGGAAAATACGTAAATGGGCAACTTTGAACCTCTGTGGTGGCCAGACGGGCCCAAATCCCAGAAAAATATTTAAGTAGCAAATACCTTGAATCAATATCTTTGAAATGAGCTAGGTCCGGTTCGGAACTTTGCCGTAGGGATATGTCGAGGAGTACCGAATGTGTGGTTGATATGGAAAATACGTAAATGGGCAACTTTGAACCTCTGTGGTGGCCAGACGGGCGCGGATCCCAGAAAAATATTTAACTGGCAAATAGCTTGGATCAATACCTTTGAAATAAGCTAGGTCCGGTTCGGAACTTTGCCATAGGGATATGTCGAGAAGTACCGAATGTGTGTTTGATATTGAAAATACGTAAAGGGCAACTTTGAACCTCTGTGTAGGCCAGACAGGCCCGGATCCCAGAAAAATATTTAAGTAAGGAATAGCCTAGGTCAAAACCTTTGAAATGAGCTTGAAAGGTTCAAAAATTACCGTAAAGATATTCTTTGGAATTCCGAATGTAAGATTGTTGAAGAATCTCAATAAATGCGTTGTGTTTTCTATATACGTTTAAATGTAGTGATAGGTAATGAATAGTACAATAACATCACTTACTATAGCGTTATAGTTACAACGTTACCATAGCATAATGTTTGTACCTTGTGTATTTTCCGAAGTATGTAACGAAAAATTGTAAGAAAATGTAAGTTCACAATATAGATAAAAGAAATTTAAATTTATGTCCATCTCAATTAAAATAATCTAGTTCCTTAACCTTAACTGATCACAACTAAAGTTTATCTCATAGTCCATTCATGGATTTTTCTTCTGCCGCATACTGTAGCATCACTCAGCGGTAATTTTCTTTATGTGTTGTAAGTTCCTTTCTTGTATCTATTTGGCTTCTTGACTCTACCAGTTGAGGGTGTGTTCGTTCGTCTAGGTAGCAAGTTACTTTCTTTGAAATTTTCCTTAAGTGGGTTCATGTGCGATCTACTTTGTACGAGCCATTGTGATGTGTCTTCTGGTCTTCTTTTGGCAACGGTCGTGTCTGAAAGTATATCATCTGAACGGTCATGTTTCCATAGCAACTTTGCCGTGAACTTTCCCTTTTCGCTGTGTTCTTGTCTTCAATGATGTTTACCAGAGCTATATATGTTGTCGGATGGTTGATGTTTCTATTGATTAGTCCTGATTACACACATCCGAACTTTGACTGTACAACGATTGGTCCTTTTCCTCTTATAACTCTGTCCTCGATAATTTACCAGTAGTAGTCGGTGCCTATGAGTAAGTCAATTTTGAAACGTTCTGTACTTAAGTTTAAATGTGGAAAGTTCTTTGTAGTATGTGAAATCTTGTTTTAAATCGGAACGGCAATCTCTGGAACAATGAGTGTGTCGATATGGACTTTTTCTCCTGTGTCGGTCTGTAACTGTATTGTTGCAGTGTCTAAGTTGCGAACCTTCTGGGATAAATTTCAACTCACAGACGGATGAATGCTTACTTTTTCTGTAGGATTTATTTCTAATTTATCAGTTAATTTCTGAGTTATAAAATTGAAGAAGGCTGTGCTCCCTCGTCAAATAAGATGTTACTTTCTAGTTCTTGGTCGTTATTTACAACTGGTGCAGTTGTTGTTTTCGGGAGAATGTCGTGACTCTGATGTGATCGATACATTACTGTAGTCTCGTTTGGTGTTTCAACTACGTTGATTGCTGACTATTGTAATTTAGGCTGCGGTGTCATACCTGGAATTACCTCTTTTCCTTTACATATGCTAGTATGATGTATTCCGTTACACTTTTTGCATCGTTCAGTACAGTGGCATGCGGCTACTTAGTGTGACCCTTTACAGTTAAAGCATAACTGTTTCTGTTTTACAATTTAATTTCTTATGTTTACGTCTGTTACTTCAGGGCACTCCACCGGATATTGCTCAGCTAAACAAAATATACATGTATGTGTTTTTACCATCTTACGTGTGTCTTTGAATTCGCTCTTGTATGAATGTGATTTCGTACCCATAAAAAAGTGCAGTGGCGTACAATATGTCTGAATTCATGACTCCTTCGCCAGCTTTAAGTATTTCAATCTCTTTGGTTATTGCTATTCGTAGATTTTTCAATATCAAGTTATATCTCCCGCGTTTTCTTGCAATAGATTTTCTCATGTCAATCGGTAACTTGTCCAAAGCTAAAGCGAACCATACATCTCAGGTGTTTGACAAAGTGACTCTAATCCTTGCACATATGATTCAAGTTTGTCTCCGTAAGGGAGCTACCATTTGATTTTTATGGGGGGGCTAGGATGAAATTTGAAAAAAATAGGCAGGACAGGAGTTTTGAGTAAAAAAAAAGGCAGGATGACAATTTGTGTAAAAAAAGTCAGGATAACTAGTAAAAAAAAAGGCAGGACCGAATAGAGTAAAAAATAAAAAGGCAGGACAGAGATTACAACTAAAAAAAAAAGCAGGACAAAATTTTTCATCCTAGCCCCCCATAAAAATCAAATGGTAGCTCCCTAAGATCTCAAGCTAAATGCATCATTTGTCGTTGCGGGTAAGCTCATGAGTGATTTCATGTAAGCATTAAAAAATTGTGTGAGTTTCCAAATCTCTCTCTTAGCAAACAAACGGCTGTCTCATAATTGGTGTGCGTAAGCGTAAATCCTGATATGGTTTGGGCGGCGGTTCTTATAAGCTGGGCTTTCAGATAACTAAATTTCTGTATTGGTGTAAGGCTACTATTTTAGTGTATGGTACATTCGTAAAAGTCCCAAAATGTGCTCAACTGCAACAAAACATACCCGTCAAAATGTGGCTAATCTAATTAAAATAATCTATGATTTACATTACTAAATACATTTGGTAGTTGGGCTGGTGGTTGTATATACGAACAATCTTCCTGAGTATTGTATGATTGTAAAATCGGACCAATAAAGTTGCTTGATTGATTTCCGGTAGGATTTTCCTCCGATGTAATTCGTTTTCTAGTGTTTAGCATGTAAACGGCTGATGTGTTTGTATAAATAGCGTTTGATGTAGGTATATAGCATTCAGTGTTAGCGTTCACTGTTTACTTTCTTTTAAATTAGAATTATTGTTGAGGGATTCGATTGTTTGCTTAAGTTTTCGTATTTGCTTTAGTTTACTGTCTAAATCAAACATATACTCATCCGAGTCTGTAATTTCTTGTTCAATGTGATACTCGTGTTGGATTTCTTTCATCTTCTCGTTTAAATCATGAATAATCTTCTTTTTCTGGGTTACGACATACTCTATGGCTTTGAATTCCTCCATTTTGACGTTTTCAGGATTCTCTTTCAGCTCCTCGAATTTGATCCATAGCTTCGTCACTGCTGCTCTGTTGCCGACACGTATTGCCTTTAACGTCCGTCACGGCACCATAAATGTTAAAAAATCTCAATAAATGCGTTGTGTGTTCTATATACGTTTAATCGTCATGAAAGCTAATGAATAATACAATAACGTCACTCACTATAGCGTTATGGTAACAACGTTACCATAGCATAATGTTTGTATTTGTGTATTTTCTGAAATGATTATTATGAAAATATGTTAAGGCACAACTTTTAAACCCAATTGTGGTTAGGATTGCCATGATCCCAGAAAAATATTAAATCGGAACTTTGCCGTAAGGATATGCTAAGATGTTCCGAATATGTGGTTTGTAAGTTAAATACGTTATATGAATTTCGGAACCATTGTAATGCAGATAGCTCTGCATTATTTAAAAAAAAGTAGTGAATAACCTGGGTTCATACCAGTGGTGTAGAATAGAGAATGCTGCAACACTTTCAATTTTAGTAATTAACAGTGAACGTGAAAGTAGGAAGGTGACCGTGAAAAAAGTGACGTCATATTAGTAAGTAAAAGTTATGACGTAACATTATACAGGTAAATAAGCACCATGGTGTAAAAGTTAAAGTAGTCTGATTTAAAACTGCTCATTAAGGTGTTTAAAGTTTTAGAGTAAGGTGTGTTAAGGTAAGGGGTGTTAGGGTTAGAATTTGAATAGGAGTACGGGGTGGTGTTTTTTAAATTGAAAAAAAAACAGAATATAGGAATATTTTTATAAGTATTAGGATTATGAAGGCATCTTATAATCAATATTATTTCATTGATCTGAATACCTTTGACACAAAAGAAAAACAAAAATGGAAGGACCTGCCAACAAGTGAGGTGAACCAAATTATTGACACTACAAGTGGGGATGAAATAATTTGTGATACTTACCTACTAATTTGAAGTCAATACAACGGGTAACAAGTAAGGTGTGGGCTTGTAGTGGGTTGTATTACGAAACAAGAACGTTGGAAGGACCGTTCATTAGAAGTACGACTGCCTATACCCTTATTAGACAGAAAACCGCGTAGTAGTACGTGTCCTTATTTTTCTTTTCACATTTAGTAAACATTAGATTAAAAAAATTACAAGTGGTGGTTAGGGTTGTAAAATTGAAAAAAAATAATCATAAAATACATGTGTATAAGTATTAAATAAACAATGGCATTAACACACAAAAACATACCGTGTACGCCTAGATTGTCAGTTAATATACATGCTATACATAATAAAGAGGTTGCGCTAGGTTTATAAAGACAATACCAACGGGTCATTTACAAATAACGGTAAACTAATTACATCGAGTGGCAAAGGATTTGCGGTTAAAAGGATATAGTATAAACCACAAGACGTGTTAGTAAAGCTTATTGAAGACAAAACGCATCAAGTGTTACCCCATACAGAAGTGTTCACTAAAAATGAATTAATACTAAAAGCAAAGAAACGTAGTATACCTTATATATAGATCAAGATAAAGGAAAAAGGACTGCAACAAGACATAGCTAAGAAACCTGTTATTA
Organism: Mytilus galloprovincialis; assembly: GCF_965363235.1. Lineage (NCBI taxonomy): Eukaryota > Metazoa > Mollusca > Bivalvia > Mytilida > Mytilidae > Mytilus > Mytilus galloprovincialis. The sequence goes on from NC_134842.1 coordinate 16,339,033, forward strand.
AGATGAAAGATGGTAGAAAAGAACTACAGTGTTTATTGAACCATTTGTTAATTCATTTTTAAGACAAGTCGAAGTGCTTTACATACATTTGATTCGTAAAATTTCAGAAGACAATATAAAGTAGGCATCGAAGGTGCTTATAGTACAGTTGGTAAAAAAAACCTTGCAACAGGTGACAGTGATTCCACTTTTAAGGTCAACTCAAGCATGGCAAGTTAGTATTACTGAACCAACCAACTAAGACACTGAACTAACAGTTATGATAGAAAAGGCAAAAGAAAGCATAGCAACTTGCATGCGTGATGGAAGTGAGTGAACGTTAGTCATATTGTAGAAGTACACCTTCATATGAATAAATTGTATCCCTGAAGTTTGAGTCTTACCTACGCCTTTCAGTAAAACTAGCACAGAAGAAGGCCATTATTAACGTGAGCTGTATTCAAACAATCACATCATGAATAGGTGGATCAGAAAAGTACATTTTACGAGTGAGTCAATACAAAAAATACAAAAAAGTACCCGTTAAAAATTCAAACAACATCAAAAAGAATAGAACTCACACAAACACGTTGTATTTTAACAATGCTACTAAACATCATTACTGTTGGATAAAAAGTTTGTACTTGTTTGGCTTTATAAATATTTTGATATGAGCGTCACTGATGAGTCTTATGTAGACGAAACGCGCGTCTAGCGTACAAAATTATAATCCTGGTACTTTGATAACTATTTACACCACTGGGTCGATGCAACTGCTGGTGGACGTTTCGTCCCCGAGGGTATTACCAGCCCAGTAGTCAACACTTCGGTGTTGACATGAATATCAATATTGTGGTCATTTTTATAAATTTTCCGTTTACAAAACTGAATTTTTCGAAAAACTAAGGATTTTCTTATCCCAGGAATAGATTACCTTAGCCGTATTTGGCACAACGTTTTGGAGTTTTGGATCCTAAATGCTCTTCAACTTTGTACTTGTTTGGCTTTATAAATATTTTGATATGAGCGTCATTGATGAGTCTTATGTAGACGAAACGCGCGTCTGGCGTACAAAATTATAATCCTGGTACTTTGATAACTTTTCACACCACTGGGTCGATGCAACTGCTGGTACGTTTCGTCCCCGAGGGTATTACCAGCCCAGTAGTCAACACTTCGATGTTGACATGCATATCAATATTGTGGTCAATTTTTATAAATTTCCCGTTTACAAAACTGAATTTTTCGAAAAACTAAGGATTTTCTTATCCCAGGAATAGATTACCATTAGTCGTATTTGGCACAACTTTTTGAAATTTTGGATCCTAAATGCTCTTCAACTTTGTACTTGTTTGGCTTTATAAATATTTTGATATGAGCGTCACTGATGAGTCTTAAGTAGACGAAACGCGCGTCCGGCGTACAAAATTATAATTCTGGTACTTTGATAACTATATAAACCACTGGGTCGATGTCACTGCTGTTGGACGTTTCGTCCCCGAGGGTATTACCAGCCCAGTAGTAAACACTTTGGTGTTGACATGAATATCAATATTGTGGTCATTTTTATAAATTTCCCGTTTACAAAACTGAATTTTTCGAAAAACTAAGGATTTTCTTACCCCAGGAATAGATTACCTTAGCCGTATTTGGCACAACTCATTGAAATTTTGGATCCTAAATGCTCTTCAACTTTGTACTTGTTTGGCTTTATAAATATTTTGATATGAGCGTCACTGATGAGTCTTATGTAGACGAAACGCGCGTCTAGCGTACAAAATTATAATCCTGGTACTTTGATAACTATTATCACATTTGTTAAGTCCCCAAGTGTCATCCCACAATGGTAAAGTGTTTTTGTCGAAGATGTTTCAATCATTGTTAAAGTGAGGACTTTTTAGACGAACATTTAATGTATTGTGATAAGATGAATGGAGTGAAAATCGAAATTCCAGAAGAAGATACCATTACAATATCTTACAACATAGTACCAACGTAAAATGCGATTTCCTTATGTTATTTATGCTGACATTCAATGTAGCTCAGAACAGATAGACACTTGCCAACGTGACAAACTAAAAGCTTACACGGATGTTAACTAACAAAATACACCTTCTGGTTTTACTACCGTGTCCAGTATGCTCATAGGGAATATAAAGAAACAAAAGTGTACTCACTGGAAGACATTGTTCAGAGATTTGTGGCTTGTATGGAAGAGATAATGAAGGCGATTGCAGACATCTACATTGATAAAAGACCTGATGATGACTGAAGAAGATCCCAATGTTTTACAGCGAGTTAAGATTGTCACATGTGCGATAATGAATTAGGTGAAGACAAAGTGCGTGATCACGAGCGTTCGACAGGTAAGTATCGTAGTGCAGCACATAAGAAAAATATAACTTAGACTGTCAATTACCGGTAAGAAATGCTTTTCATTGATTCGTGTAAGTTTATGTTAAATTCGTCCGACACCTTATATATTTAGCTTAGAATTTAAAGTTGAACCAATTTAAGGTGTGAAAGTCGTGATTTAGGTAGAATAATGAATTTATGATAAATAATTAAAAATAAAATGTTTATCTTACGATTTCATGAAGGGTCATTACGACATGACGAAAACACAACTACTATCTGCTGACAGACTTAATAATAAACACATTAGTGTGGCTGACTATGTTCATGTACTACATGTGTTTACTATTTTTTTTTTTAGAAATTTGAAACAGTGTTGTTTCCAATGGTTGGTATTAACCAAAGTGCATCGTGTGTCAGAACTTTAACAATCAATTTGGCTTAAAATTTTCATTGACCTGAACACTAACATTAGAATCATAGCCAGCATCGTATCTAAAAAGTATTCCTTTAAACTGATGAACAACTCAATGTTTGAAAATACCATGGAAAACACACGTTAACGGGTGAATATAATATTAATGACTACTGATAAGCAACCGTTGAAACTAATAGCTACACCCAACTGTGACCAATTCGTGGTGTTTAACGAGTCCATGGTAGTAGTAAACATAAAGAAAACCAAACTAAAGTTTAACAAGCCTGTGTACTAAGGAGCAATTATCTTAGACATTTCAAAGATTTTAAATGTACGACATTCATTTGGACTTTGTGCGTAAACCAACGGGAACAAAGTTCAACAATTGTTTACCGACACTGATATATAGTTAAGCCTATTTTTAAACCGACGACTTTTACAAAGACATATCTCACATTCAAAACAAGATTGACACATCAAACTATTGTATGGACAACCCGTTTTCGAATTCCGACCAACGTCAACAAAAAAACAAATGATTGATATGCATGTGGTGGTCAAATGATGGCTAACTTTGTATGGATTCTTACAAGATGTGTTAATATCGAATGGGTGATGGTCAACACACTAGGAAAGCTAAAGGAACGAAAAAACAAGTCAATTGACAGAACATTACATTTAACGATTGCAAGACGTGTTTGATGACCTTTTAACCCTTCCATTATGAGACCTGGAACCCATTGGACGTGTTAGTTTAAGACGACAACAAGCAAAGCGTATTTTGATTCTTACGGACTTTAATTCCCCCTTACGTAATGGTAAATTACTTGAAACTTAAGATCTACTACATCACTGATGAACTTCAGATAAGAGCACCAGTGTTCTGTGGACACTTTTGTTTGTATTTGTCACAATTGTTGTCTGAAGGAAAACCTTGATGAAGTTGCGTTTCCAAGACAGACAAATTTGGACTTTATGGAAATTGAGAAGTAAATAGGAGTCAATTGCGTGAAGAATTGAGCATGAACAACAATCCTATCACTAACATTAAATCTTAGAATAATAATACGGATGCTGCAACAAAACGACGAGTCATGCGTCAATTAAAACACTATACGAAACCGTTAGAATTAAAATTACAATCCGCGTGTAACCAGATAAAGAGAGATATAAAACGACTAGAGAAAGGATATGATACAGTCTTTAAAGAACTCCAGAAAAAAGTAGATGAGTTTAAGACCACTCTGCACCAAGAACTCGAGGTAAATCAGATTAAAAACTCGACACATAAAACATTGATGAACTCTTGAAACTTTAGTTGTCAATAGAAGCTTAAGACCAAAACAAGGAAAATCTAGAGAGTCTGAGGATGTGTATTCTATCGAGACATGCTGGTGGGAGATTAAAATCCGTTAGTGGTTTATTATTTGGTAAAGACGTAGTCCAGATGTTTAAGCCTTCACCACATTAATACTCGCATAACGAAAGTATCCTTTATAATCTTGGGCAAATTGTCAAAGCCTATACTTGCTAAAAGGTTGGTACTGCAAATCTTAATGTTTGAATCAAGAGTTTAAGGACTTAGGTTACCCTTTTCATGGAACAAAGACCTCTTTCACCCACACCTGTTTTGTTTTCGCAAGACCTTTCCAATGCGGTTCAAATCCTGAACCGTCTTTTAAGTTAAGGTTCATAAAAAGAACTTTGTACTTTTTTCGTCAGTAAAATCCTGATACCTTTAGGCTTAAGTGTTTAACACTTGGGACACCAGTTAAGACTTTTCTCGGTCCACCTTTTTAAACATTCTTTTCTTTAAAGTTTAAAACTGTGTCTGTCCCCGACTTTAAATTTAACCTGTTTCAATGAAAGAAGGTTACCAAACAAGTTCCATACACTTTATATATGTGTTCTTTTTTACTAGCATTATAAGAAACCATCTTAATTTATCTATATTTGGAGGTGTTGTACTAATGAAAGATATTGGCCATTATAGGGCTTCAAAGGATGCCTTACCGTACTTTTCATATTAACCACACATGCTTTCGGAAATCCTAGGCTTATCTCTACGGCAAAGTTCCGAACCAGACCTATCTCATTTTAAAGGTATGCACCCAAGCTATTCGCCACTTCAAAATTTTTCTGGGAACCGGCACTGTTTGGCCACCACAGAGGTTCAAAATTGTCCATTTACGTACATGTATTTTCTATATCAACAATACATTCGGTATTCCTCGACATATCACTACGGCAAAGTTCCGAACCGGACCTGGCTGATTTTAAAGGTACTGACCAAGGCTATTACCAACTTAAATATTTTCTGGGATCCGGGCCCGTCTAACCACCACAGAGGTTCAAGGGTGCCCCTTAGGTAGCACTCCACAGTTAGAAAATAAAATTAAAAATGAGCCCAAAATGTTTTATCATCTCCTATTCCTGGATTTCTAATACATTAACCTAACAGTTTGTGTTGTACATGTGCATATGTATGTAATCAGTATCTTCCATAGATTTGATTTTTAAAAGTTAAAAGGGTGAACATTAATTCCTTTTATGTGTATTCATGCCAACATTCTGCATTTATTTACCATAAAATATTGCAAAAAGGGGGGTGAACATGTCACATGACCCCCCAAAATTTGGATCAAACTAGAATTTCAATGCCTTTGAGTGATACCTTTTTAGAAACTGTTGTCATAAATCTTCCTAATGATGAAATAAAAAATGGGTGTCTTTCACCTCATTTTTTCGTAAAATCCAATCACAAAGTTCGTGCGATAAAAAGTTGGAAAAAAACATTACAATGATTGCCGGACCAATGTATGGTATGGACATGCAAATACGGACTGTCATACAGAAAACAGCCTATATTACATACATTACATAACCTTGTTGTTCATATAAATCCAATACAAAGGCTATTTTAATACTCAGCTATCTAAAAATGAATTTTATTGCACACTAGCTCTCATATTTTAAAAATCCACAGGGGCCAAAATGCGAAACTACACACCTAACTGTGGAGTGCTACCTTAACGACAATTTCCGTATTAACCACACATTCGGTACTTTTCGGCATATACCAACGCCAAAGTTCCAAACCGGACCTATTTCATTTTAAAGGTATTGACCCAAGCTATTCCCCACTTAAATATTTTTCTGGGATCCGGGCCCGTCTGGCCACCACAGAGGTTCAAAGATGTCCCATAACGTAATTTTCCGTATTAAACACACATTCGGTACTTTTCGGCATATACCAACGGCAAAGTTTCGAATCGGACCTAGCTCATTTCAAAGGTATTGACTCAGGCTATTCCCCACTTAAATATTTTTCTGGGATCCGGGCCCGTCTGGCCACCACAGAGGTTCAAAGGTGTCCCATAACGTAATTTTCCGTATTAAACACACATTCGGTACTTTTCGGCATATACCAACGGCAAAGTTTCGAACCGGACCTAGCTCATTTCAAAGGTATTGACTCAGGCTATTCCCCACTTAAATATTTTTCTGGGATCCGGGCCCGTCTGGCCACCACAGAGGTTCAAAGATGTCCCATAACGTAATTTTCCGTATTAAACACACATTCGGTACTTTTCGGCATATACCAACGGCAAAGTTTCGAATCGGACCTAGCTCATTTCAAAGGTATTGACTCAGGCTATTCCCCACTTAAATATTTTTCTGGGATCCGGGCCCGTCTGGCCACCACAGAGGTTCAAAGGTGTCCCATAACGTAATTTTCCGTATTAAACTCACATTCGGTACTTTTCGGCATATACCAACGGCAAAGTTTCGAACCGGACCTAGCTCATTTCAAAGGTATTGACCAAGGCAATTCCCCACTTAAATATTTTTCTGGGATCCGGGCCCGTCTGGCCACCACAGAGGTTCAAAGATGTCCCATAACGTAATTTTCCGTATTAAACACACATTCGGTACTTTTCGGCATATACCAACGGCAAAGTTTCGAATCGGACCTAGCTCATTTCAAAGGTATTGACTCAGGCTATTACCCACTTAAATATTTTTCTGGGATCCGGGCCCGTCTGGCCACCACAGAGGTTCAAAGGTGTCCCATAACGTAATTTTCCGTATTAAACTCACATTCGGTACTTTTCGGCATATACCAACGGCAAAGTTTCGAACCGGACCTAGCTCATTTCAAAGGTATTGACCAAGGCTATTCCCCACTTAAATATTTTTCTGGGATCCGGGCCCGTCTGGCCACCACAGAGGTTCAAAAATGTCCCATAACGTAATTTTCCGTATTAAACACACATTCGGTACTTTTCGGCATATACCAACGGCAAAGTTTCGAATCGGACCTAGCTCATTTCAAAGGTATTGACTCAGGCTATTCCTCACTTAAATATTTTTCTGGGATCCGGGCCCGTCTGGCCACCACAGAGGTTCAAAGATGTCCCATAACGTAATTTTCCGTATTAAACACACATTCGGTACTTTTCGGCATATACCAACGGCAAAGTTTCGAATCGGACCTAGCTCATTTCAAAGGTATTGACTCAGGCTATTCCCCACTTAAATATTTTTCTGGGATCCGGGCCCGTCTGGCCACCACAGAGGTTCAAAGGTGTCCCATAACGTAATTTTCCGTATTAAACTCACATTCGGTACTTTTCGGCATATACCAACGGCAAAGTTTCGAACCGGACCTAGCTCATTTCAAAGGTATTGACCAAGGCAATTCCCCACTTAAATATTTTTCTGGGATCCGGGCCCGTCTGGCCACCACAGAGGTTCAAAGATGTCCCATAACGTAATTTTCCGTATTAAACACACATTCGGTACTTTTCGGCATATACCAACGCCAAAGTTTCGAATCGGACCTAGCTCATTTCAAAGGTATTGACTCAGGCTATTCCCCACTTAAATATTTTTCTGGGATCCGGGCCCGTCTGGCCACCACAGAGGTTCAAAGGTGTCCCATAACGTAATTTTCCGTATTAAACTCACATTCGGTACTTTTCGGCATATACCAACGGCAAAGTTTCGAACCGGACCTAGCTCATTTCAAAGGTATTGACCAAGGCTATTCCCCACTTAAATATTTTTCTGGGATCCGGGCCCGTCTGGCCACCACAGAGGTTCAAAGATGTCCCATAACGTAATTTTCCGTATTAAACACACATTCGGTACTTTTCGGCATATACCAACGGCAAAGTTTCGAATCGGACCTAGCTCATTTCAAAGGTATTGACTCAGGCTATTCCCCACTTAAATATTTTTCTGGGATCCGGGCCCGTCTGGCCACCACAGAGGTTCAAAGATGTCCCATAACGTAATTTTCCGTATTAAACACACATTCGGTACTTTTCGGCATATACCAACGGCAAAGTTTCGAATCGGACCTAGCTCATTTCAAAGGTATTGACTCAGGCTATTCCCCACTTAAATATTTTTCTGGGATCCGGGCCCGTCTGGCCACCACAGAGGTTCAAAGGTGTCCCATAACGTAATTTTCCGTATTAAACTCACATTCGGTACTTTTCGGCATATACCAACGGCAAAGTTTCGAACCTGACCTAGCTCATTTCAAAGGTATTGACCAAGGCAATTCCCCACTTAAATATTTTTCTGGGATCCGGGCCCGTCTGGCCACCACAGAGGTTCAAAGATGTCCCATAACGTAATTTTCCGTATTAAACACACATTCGGTACTTTTCGGCATATACCAACGGCAAAGTTTCGAATCGGACCTAGCTCATTTCAGAGGTATTGACTCAGGCTATTCCCCACTTAAATATTTTTCTGGGATCCGGGCCCGTCTGGCCACCACAGAGGTTCAAAGATGTCCCATAACGTAATTTTCCGTATTAAACACACATTCGGTACTTTTCGGCATATACCAACGGCAAAGTTTCGAATCGGACCTAGCTCATTTCAAAGGTATTGACTCAGGCTATTCCCCACTTAAATATTTTTCTGGGATCCGGGCCCGTCTGGCCACCACAGAGGTTCAAAGATGTCCCATAACGTAATTTTCCGTATTAAACACACATTCGGTACTTTTCGGCATATACCAACGGCAAAGTTTCGAATCGGACCTAGCTCATTTCAAAGGTATTGACTCAGGCTATTCCCCACTTAAATATTTTTCTGGGATCCGGGCCCGTCTGGCCACCACAGAGGTTCAAAGGTGTCCCATAACGTAATTTTCCGTATTAAACTCACATTCGGTACTTTTCGGCATATACCAACGGCAAAGTTTCGAACCTGACCTAGCTCATTTCAAAGGTATTGACCAAGGCAATTCCCCACTTAAATATTTTTCTGGGATCCGGGCCCGTCTGGCCACCACAGAGGTTCAAAGATGTCCCATAACGTAATTTTCCGTATTAAACACACATTCGGTACTTTTCGGCATATACCAACGGCAAAGTTTCAAATCGGACCTAGCTCATTTCAGAGGTATTGACTCAGGCTATTCCCCACTTAAATATTTTTCTGGGATCCGGGCCCGTCTGGCCACCACAGAGGTTCAAAGGTGTCCCATAACGTAATTTTCCGTATTAAACTCACATTCGGTACTTTTCGGCATATACCAACGGCAAAGTTTCGAACCGGACCTAGCTCATTTCAAAGGTATTGACCAAGGCTATTCCCCACTTAAATATTTTTCTGGGATCCGGGCCCGTCTGGCCACCACAGAGGTTCAAAGATGTCCCATAACGTAATTTTCCGTATTAAACACACATTCGGTACTTTTCGGCATATACCAACGGCAAAGTTTCGAATCGGACCTAGCTCATTTCAAAGGTATTGACTCAGGCTATTCCCCACTTAAATATTTTTCTGGGATCCGGGCCCGTCTGGCCACCACAGAGGTTCAAAGATGTCCCATAACGTAATTTTCCGTATTAAACACACATTCGGTACTTTTCGGCATATACCAACGGCAAAGTTTCGAATCGGACCTAGCTCATTTCAAAGGTATTGACTCAGGCTATTCCCCACTTAAATATTTTTCTGGGATCCGGGCCCGTCTGGCCACCACAGAGGTTCAAAGGTGTCCCATAACGTAATTTTCCGTATTAAACTCACATTCGGTACTTTTCGGCATATACCAACGGCAAAGTTTCGAACCGGACCTAGCTCATTTCAAAGGTATTGACCAAGGCTATTCCCCACTTAAATATTTTTCTGGGATCCGGGCCCGTCTGGCCACCACAGAGGTTCAAAGATGTCCCATAACGTAATTTTCCGTATTAAACACACATTCGGTACTTTTCGGCATATACCAACGGCAAAGTTTCGAATCGGACCCAGCTCATTTCAAAGGTATTGACTCAGGCTATTCCCCACTTAAATATTTTTCTGGGATCCGGGCCCGTCTGGCCACCACAGAGGTTCAAAGATGTCCCATAACGTAATTTTCCGTATTAAACACACATTCGGTACTTTTCGGCATATACCAACGGCAAAGTTTCGAATCGGACCTAGCTCATTTCAAAGGTATTGACTCAGGCTATTCCCCACTTAAATATTTTTTCTGGGATCCGGGCCCGTCTGGCCACCACAGAGGTTCAAAGATGTCCCATAACGTAATTTTCCGTATTAAACACACATTCGGTACTTTTCGGCATATACCAACGGCAAAGTTTCGAATCGGACCTAGCTCATTTCAAAGGTATTGACTCAGGCTATTCCCCACTTAAATATTTTTCTGGGATCCGGGCCCGTCTGGCCACCACAGAGGTTCAAAGGTGTCCCATAACGTAATTTTCCGTATTAAACTCACATTCGGTACTTTTCGGCATATACCAACGGCAAAGTTTCGAACCGGACCTAGCTCATTTCAAAGGTATTGACCAAGGCTATTCCCCACTTAAATATTTTTCTGGGATCCGGGCCCGTCTGGCCACCACAGAGGTTCAAAGATGTCCCATAACGTAATTTTCCGTATTAAACACACATTCGGTACTTTTCGGCATATACCAACGGCAAAGTTTCGAATCGGACCTAGCTCATTTCAAAGGTATTGACTCAGGCTATTCCCCACTTAAATATTTTTCTGGGATCCGGGCCCGTCTGGCCACCACAGAGGTTCAAAGATGTCCCATAACGTAATTTTCCGTATTAAACACACATTCGGTACTTTTCGGCATATACCAACGGCAAAGTTTCGAATCGGACCTAGCTCATTTCAAAGGTATTGACTCAGGCTATTCCCCACTTAAACATTTTTCTGGGATCCGGGCCCGTCTGGCCACCACAGAGGTTCAAAGGTGTCCCATAACGTAATTTTCCGTATTAAACTCACATTCGGTACTTTTCGGCATATACCAACGGCAAAGTTTCGAACCGGACCTAGCTCATTTCAAAGGTATTGACCAAGGCAATTCCCCACTTAAATATTTTTTCTGGGATCCGGGCCCGTCTGGCCACCACAGAGGTTCAAAGATGTCCCATAACGTAATTTTCCGTATTAAACACACATTCGGTACTTTTCGGCATATACCAACGGCAAAGTTTCGAATCGGACCTAGCTCATTTCAAAGGTATTGACTCAGGCTATTCCCCACTTAAATATTTTTCTGGGATCCGGGCCCGTCTGGCCACCACAGAGGTTCAAAGGTGTCCCATAACGTAATTTTCCGTATTAAACTCACATTCGGTACTTTTCGGCATATACCAACGGCAAAGTTTCGAACCGGACCTAGCTCATTTCAAAGGTATTGACCAAGGCTATTCCCCACTTAAATATTTTTCTGGGATCCGGGCCCGTCTGGCCACCACAGAGGTTCAAAGATGTCCCATAACGTAATTTTCCGTATTAAACACACATTCGGTACTTTTCGGCATATACCAACGGCAAAGTTTCGAATCGGACCTAGCTCATTTCAAAGGTATTGACTCAGGCTATTCCCCACTTAAATATTTTTCTGGGATCCGGGCCCGTCTGGCCACCACAGAGGTTCAAAGATGTCCCATAACGTAATTTTCCGTATTAAACACACATTCGGTACTTTTCGGCATATACCAACGGCAAAGTTTCGAATCGGACCTAGCTCATTTCAAAGGTATTGACTCAGGCTATTACCCACTTAAACATTTTTCTGGGATCCGGGCCCGTCTGGCCACCACAGAGGTTCAAAGGTGTCCCATAACGTAATTTTCCGTATTAAACTCACATTCGGTACTTTTCGGCATATACCAACGGCAAAGTTTCGAACCGGACCTAGCTCATTTCAAAGGTATTGACCAAGGCAATTCCCCACTTAAATATTTTTCTGGGATCCGGGCCCGTCTGACCACCACAGAGGTTCAAAGATGTCCCATAACGTAATTTTCCGTATTAAACACACATTCGGTACTTTTCGGCATATACCAACGGCAAAGTTTCGAATCGGACCTAGCTCATTTCAAAGGTATTGACTCAGGCTATTCCCCACTTAAATATTTTTCTGGGATCCGGGCCCGTCTGGCCACCACAGAGGTTCAAAGGTGTCCCATAACGTAATTTTCCGTATTAAACTCACATTCGGTACTTTTCGGCATATACCAACGGCAAAGTTTCGAACCGGACCTAGCTCATTTCAAAGGTATTGACCAAGGCTATTCCCCACTTAAATATTTTTCTGGGATCCGGGCCCGTCTGGCCACCACAGAGGTTCAAAGATGTCCCATAACGTAATTTTCCGTATTAAACACACATTCGGTACTTTTCGGCATATACCAACGGCAAAGTTTCGAATCGGACCCAGCTCATTTCAAAGGTATTGACTCAGGCTATTCCCCACTTAAATATTTTTCTGGGATCCGGGCCCGTCTGGCCACCACAGAGGTTCAAAGATGTCCCATAACGTAATTTTCCGTATTAAACACACATTCGGTACTTTTCGGCATATACCAACGGCAAAGTTTCGAATCGGACCTAGCTCATTTCAAAGGTATTGACCAAGGCTATTCCCCACTTAAATATTTTTCTGGGATCCGGGCCCGTCTGGCCACCACAGAGGTTCAAAGGTGTCCAATAACGTAATTTTCCGTATTAAACTCACATTCGGTACTTTTCGGCATATACCAACGGCAAAGTTTCGAACCGGACCTAGCTCATTTCAAAGGTATTGACCAAGGCAATTCCCCACTTAAATATTTTTTCTGGGATCCGGGCCCGTCTGGCCACCACAGAGGTTCAAAGATGTCCCATAACGTAATTTTCCGTATTAAACACACATTCGGTACTTTTCGGCATATACCAACGGCAAAGTTTCGAATCGGACCTAGCTCATTTCAAAGGTATTGACTCAGGCTATTCCCCACTTAAATATTTTTCTGGGATCCGGGCCCGTCTGGCCACCACAGAGGTTCAAAGGTGTCCCATAACGTAATTTTCCGTATTAAACTCACATTCGGTACTTTTCGGCATATACCAACGGCAAAGTTTCGAACCGGACCTAGCTCATTTCAAAGGTATTGACCAAGGCTATTCCCCACTTAAATATTTTTCTGGGATCCGGGCCCGTCTGGCCACCACAGAGGTTCAAAGATGTCCCATAACGTAATTTTCCGTATTAAACACACATTCGGTACTTTTCGGCATATACCAACGGCAAAGTTTCGAATCGGACCTAGCTCATTTCAAAGGTATTGACTCAGGCTATTCCCCACTTAAATATTTTTCTGGGATCCGGGCCCGTCTGGCCACCACAGAGGTTCAAAGATGTCCCATAACGTAATTTTCCGTATTAAACACACATTCGGTACTTTTCGGCATATACCAACGGCAAAGTTTCGAATCGGACCTAGCTCATTTCAAAGGTATTGACTCAGGCTATTCCCCACTTAAATATTTTTCTGGGATCCGGGCCCGTCTGGCCACCACAGAGGTTCAAAGGTGTCCCATAACGTAATTTTCCGTATTAAACTCACATTCGGTACTTTTCGGCATATACCAACGGCAAAGTTTCGAACCGGACCTAGCTCATTTCAAAGGTATTGACCAAGGCAATTCCCCACTTAAATATTTTTCTGGGATCCGGGCCCGTCTGGCCACCACAGAGGTTCAAAGATGTCCCATAACGTAATTTTCCGTATTAAACACACATTCGGTACTTTTCGGCATATACCAACGGCAAAGTTTCGAATCGGACCTAGCTCATTTCAAAGGTATTGACTCAGGCTATTCCCCACTTAAATATTTTTCTGGGATCCGGGCCCGTCTGGCCACCACAGAGGTTCAAAGGTGTCCCATAACGTAATTTTCCGTATTAAACTCACATTCGGTATTTTTCGGCATATACCAACGGCAAAGTTTCGAACCGGACCTAGCTCATTTCAAAGGTATTGACCAAGGCTATTCCCCACTTAAATATTTTTCTGGGATCCGGGCCCGTCTGGCCACCACAGAGGTTCAAAGATGTCCCATAACGTAATTTTCCGTATTAAACACACATTCGGTACTTTTCGGCATATACCAACGGCAAAGTTTCGAATCGGACCTAGCTCATTTCAAAGGTATTGACTCAGGCTATTCCCCACTTAAATATTTTTCTGGGATCCGGGCCCGTCTGGCCACCACAGAGGTTCAAAGATGTCCCATAACGTAATTTTCCGTATTAAACACACATTCGGTACTTTTCGGCATATACCAACGGCAAAGTTTCGAATCGGACCTAGCTCATTTCAAAGGTATTGACTCAGGCTATTCCCCACTTAAATATTTTTCTGGGATCCGGGCCCGTCTGGCCACCACAGAGGTTCAAAGGTGTCCCATAACGTAATTTTCCGTATTAAACACACATTCGGTACTTTTCGGCATATACCAACGGCAAAGTTTCGAACCGGACCTAGCTCATTTCAAAGGTATTGACCAAGGCAATTCCCCACTTAAATATTTTTCTGGGATCCGGGCCCGTCTGGCCACCACAGAGGTTCAAAGATGTCCCATAACGTAATTTTCCGTATTAAACACACATTCGGTACTTTTCGGCATATACCAACGGCAAAGTTTCGAATCGGACCTAGCTCATTTCAAAGGTATTGACTCAGGCTATTCCCCACTTAAATATTTTTCTGGGATCCGGGCCCGTCTGGCCACCACAGAGGTTCAAAGGTGTCCCATAACGTAATTTTCCGTATTAAACTCACATTCGGTACTTTTCGGCATATACCAACGGCAAAGTTTCGAACCGGACCTAGCTCATTTCAAAGGTATTGACCAAGGCTATTCCCCACTTAAATATTTTTCTGGGATCCGGGCCCGTCTGGCCACCACAGAGGTTCAAAGATGTCCCATAACGTAATTTTCCGTATTAAACACACATTCGGTACTTTTCGGCATATACCAACGGCAAAGTTTCGAATCGGACCTAGCTCATTTCAAAGGTATTGACTCAGGCTATTCCCCACTTAAATATTTTTCTGGGATCCGGGCCCGTCTGGCCACCACAGAGGTTCAAAGATGTCCCATAACGTAATTTTCCGTATTAAACACACATTCGGTACTTTTCGGCATATACCAACGGCAAAGTTTCGAATCGGACCTAGCTCATTTCAAAGGTATTGACTCAGGCTATTCCCCACTTAAATATTTTTCTGGGATCCGGGCCCGTCTGGCCACCACAGAGGTTCAAAGGTGTCCCATAACGTAATTTTCCGTATTAAACTCACATTCGGTACTTTTCGGCATATACCAACGGCAAAGTTTCGAACCGGACCTAGCTCATTTCAAAGGTATTGACCAAGGCAATTCCCCACTTAAATATTTTTCTGGGATCCGGGCCCGTCTGGCCACCACAGAGGTTCAAAGATGTCCCATAACGTAATTTTCCGTATTAAACACACATTCGGTACTTTTCGGCATATACCAACGGCAAAGTTTCGAATCGGACCTAGCTCATTTCAAAGGTATTGACTCAGGCTATTCCCCACTTAAATATTTTTCTGGGATCCGGGCCCGTCTGGCCACCACAGAGGTTCAAAGGTGTCCCATAACGTAATTTTCCGTATTAAACTCACATTCGGTACTTTTCGGCATATACCAACGGCAAAGTTTCGAACCGGACCTAGCTCATTTCAAAGGTATTGACCAAGGCTATTCCCCACTTAAATATTTTTCTGGGATCCGGGCCCGTCTGGCCACCACAGAGGTTCAAAGATGTCCCATAACGTAATTTTCCGTATTAAACACACATTCGGTACTTTTCGGCATATACCAACGGCAAAGTTTCGAATCGGACCTAGCTCATTTCAAAGGTATTGACTCAGGCTATTCCCCACTTAAATATTTTTCTGGGATCCGGGCCCGTCTGGCCACCACAGAGGTTCAAAGATGTCCCATAACGTAATTTTCCGTATTAAACACACATTCGGTACTTTTCGGCATATACCAACGGCAAAGTTTCGAATCGGACCTAGCTCATTTCAAAGGTATTGACTCAGGCTATTCCCCACTTAAATATTTTTCTGGGATCCGGGCCCGTCTGGCCACCACAGAGGTTCAAAGGTGTCCCATAACGTAATTTTCCGTATTAAACTCACATTCGGTACTTTTCGGCATATACCAACGGCAAAGTTTCGAACCGGACCTAGCTCATTTCAAAGGTATTGACCAAGGCAATTCCCCACTTAAATATTTTTCTGGGATCCGGGCCCGTCTGGCCACCACAGAGGTTCAAAGATGTCCCATAACGTAATTTTCCGTATTAAACACACATTCGGTACTTTTCGGCATATACCAACGGCAAAGTTTCGAATCGGACCTAGCTCATTTCAAAGGTATTGACTCAGGCTATTCCCCACTTAAATATTTTTCTGGGATCCGGGCCCGTCTGGCCACCACAGAGGTTCAAAGGTGTCCCATAACGTAATTTTCCGTATTAAACTCACATTCGGTACTTTTCGGCATATACCAACGGCAAAGTTTCGAACCGGACCTAGCTCATTTCAAAGGTATTGACCAAGGCTATTCCCCACTTAAATATTTTTCTGGGATCCGGGCCCGTCTGGCCACCACAGAGGTTCAAAGATGTCCCATAACGTAATTTTCCGTATTAAACACACATTCGGTACTTTTCGGCATATACCAACGGCAAAGTTTCGAATCGGACCTAGCTCATTTCAAAGGTATTGACTCAGGCTATTCCCCACTTAAATATTTTTCTGGGATCCGGGCCCGTCTGGCCACCACAGAGGTTCAAAGATGTCCCATAACGTAATTTTCCGTATTAAACACACATTCGGTACTTTTCGGCATATACCAACGGCAAAGTTTCGAATCGGACCTAGCTCATTTCAAAGGTATTGACTCAGGCTATTCCCCACTTAAATATTTTTCTGGGATCCGGGCCCGTCTGGCCACCACAGAGGTTCAAAGGTGTCCCATAACGTAATTTTCCGTATTAAACTCACATTCGGTACTTTTCGGCATATACCAACGGCAAAGTTTCGAACCGGACCGAGCTCATTTCAAAGGTATTGACCAAGGCAATTCCCCACTTAAATATTTTTCTGGGATCCGGGCCCGTCTGGCCACCACAGAGGTTCAAAGATGTCCCATAACGTAATTTTCCGTATTAAACACACATTCGGTACTTTTCGGCATATACCAACGGCAAAGTTTCGAATCGGACCTAGCTCGTTTCAAAGGTATTGACCAAGGCTATTCCCCACTTAAATATTTTTCTGGGATCCGGGCCCGTCTGGCCACCACAGAGGTTCAAAGGTGTCCCATAACGTAATTTTCCGTATTAAACTCACATTCGGTACTTTTCGGCATATACCAACGGCAAAGTTTCGAACCGGACCTAGCTCATTTCAAAGGTATTGACCAAGGCTATTCCCCACTTAAATATTTTTCTGGGATCCGGGCCCGTCTGCCCACCACAGAGGTTCAAAGATGTCCCATAACGTAATTTTCCGTATTAAACACACATTCGGTACTTTTCGGCATATACCAACGGCAAAGTTTCGAATCGGACCTAGCTCATTTCAAAGGTATTGACTCAGGCTATTCCCCACTTAAATATTTTTCTGGGATCCGGGCCCGTCTGGCCACCACAGAGGTTCAAAGATGTCCCATAACGTAATTTTCCGTATTAAACACACATTCGGTACTTTTCGGCAAATACCAACGGCAAAGTTTCGAATCGGACCTAGCTCATTTCAAAGGTATTGACTCAGGCTATTCCCCACTTAAATATTTTTCTGGGATCCGGGCCCGTCTGGCCACCACAGAGGTTCAAAGGTGTCCCATAACGTAATTTTCCGTATTAAACTCACATTCGGTACTTTTCGGCATATACCAACGGCAAAGTTTCGAACCGGACCTAGCTCATTTCAAAGGTATTGACCAAGGCAATTCCCCACTTAAATATTTTTCTGGGATCCGGGCCCGTCTGGCCACCACAGAGGTTCAAAGATGTCCCATAACGTAATTTTCCGTATTAAACACACATTCGGTACTTTTCGGCATATATTAACGGCAAAGTTTCGAATCGGACCTAGCTCATTTCAAAGGTATTGACTCAGGCTATTCCCCACTTAAATATTTTTCTGGGATCCGGGCCCGTCTGGCCACCACAGAGGTTCAAAGGTGTCCCATAACGTAATTTTCCGTATTAAACTCACATTCGGTACTTTTCGGCATATACCAACGGCAAAGTTTCGAACCGGACCTAGCTCATTTCAAAGGTATTGACCAAGGCTATTCCCCACTTAAATATTTTTCTGGGATCCGGGCCCGTCTGGCCACCACAGAGGTTCAAAGATGTCCCATAACGTAATTTTCCGTATTAAACACACATTCGGTACTTTTCGGCATATACCAACGGCAAAGTTTCGAATCGGACCTAGCTCATTTCAAAGGTATTGACTCAGGCTATTCCCCACTTAAATATTTTTCTGGGATCCGGGCCCGTCTGGCCACCACAGAGGTTCAAAGATGTCCCATAACGTAATTTTCCGTATTAAACACACATTCGGTACTTTTCGGCATATACCAACGGCAAAGTTTCGAATCGGACCTAGCTCATTTCAAAGGTATTGACTCAGGCTATTCCCCACTTAAATATTTTTCTGGGATCCGGGCCCGTCTGGCCACCACAGAGGTTCAAAGGTGTCCCATAACGTAATTTTCCGTATTAAACACACATTCGGTACTTTTCGGCATATACCAACGGCAAAGTTTCGAATTGGACCTAGCTCATTTCAAAGGTATTGACTCAGGCTATTCCCCACTTAAATATTTTTCTGGGATCCGGGCCCGTCTGGCCACCACAGAGGTTCAAAGATGTCCCATAACGTAATTTTCCGTATTAAACACACATTCGGTACTTTTCGGCATATACCAACGGCAAAGTTTCGAATCGGACCTAGCTCATTTCAAAGGTATTGACTCAGGCTATTCCCCACTTAAATATTTTTCTGGGATCCGGGCCCGTCTGGCCACCACAGAGGTTCAAAGGTGTCCCATAACGTAATTTTCCGTATTAAACTCACATTCGGTACTTTTCGGCATATACCAACGGCAAAGTTTCGAACCGGACCTAGCTCATTTCAAAGGTATTGACCAAGGCAATTCCCCACTTAAATATTTTTCTGGGATCCGGGCCCGTCTGGCCACCACAGAGGTTCAAAGATGTCCCATAACGTAATTTTCCGTATTAAACACACATTCGGTACTTTTCGGCATATACCAACGGCAAAGTTTCGAATCGGACCTAGCTCATTTCAAAGGTATTGACTCAGGCTATTCCCCACTTAAATATTTTTCTGGGATCCGGGCCCGTCTGGCCACCACAGAGGTTCAAAGGTGTCCCATAACGTAATTTTCCGTATTAAACTCACATTCGGTACTTTTCGGCATATACCAACGGCAAAGTTTCGAACCGGACCTAGCTCATTTCAAAGGTATTGACCCAGGCTATTCCCCACTTAAATATTTTTCTGGGATCCGGGCCCGTCTGGCCACCACAGAGGTTCAAAGATGTCCCATAACGTAATTTTCCGTATTAAACACACATTCGGTACTTTTCGGCATATACCAACGGCAAAGTTTCGAATCGGACCTAGCTCATTTCAAAGGTATTGACTCAGGCTATTCCCCACTTAAATATTTTTCTGGGATCCGGGCCCGTCTGGCCACCACAGAGGTTCAAAGATGTCCCATAACGTAATTTTCCGTATTAAACACACATTCGGTACTTTTCGGCATATACCAACGGCAAAGTTTCGAATCGGACCTAGCTCATTTCAAAGGTATTGACTCAGGCTATTCCCCACTTAAATATTTTTCTGGGATCCGGGCCCGTCTGGCCACGACAGAGGTTCAAAGATGTCCCATAACGTAATTTTCCGTATTAAACACACATTCGGTACTTTTCGGCATATACCAACGGCAAAGTTTCGAATCGGACCTAGCTCATTTCAAAGGTATTGACTCAGGCTATTCCCCACTTAAATATTTTTCTGGGATCCGGGCCCGTCTGGCCACCACAGAGGTTCAAAGGTGTCCCATAACGTAATTTTCCGTATTAAACTCACATTCGGTACTTTTCGGCATATACCAACGGCAAAGTTTCGAACCGGACCTAGCTCATTTCAAAGGTATTGACCAAGGCAATTCCCCACTTAAATATTTTTCTGGGATCCGGGCCCGTCTGGCCACCACAGAGGTTCAAAGATGTCCCATAACGTAATTTTCCGTATTAAACACACATTCGGTACTTTTCGGCATATACCAACGGCAAAGTTTCGAATCGGACCTAGCTCATTTCAAAGGTATTGACTCAGGCTATTCCCCACTTAAATATTTTTCTGGGATCCGGGCCCGTCTGGCCACCACAGAGGTTCAAAGGTGTCCCATAACGTAATTTTCCGTATTAAACTCACATTCGGTACTTTTCGGCATATACCAACGGCAAAGTTTCGAACCGGACCTAGCTCATTTCAAAGGTATTGACCAAGGCTATTCCCCACTTAAATATTTTTCTGGGATCCGGGCCCGTCTGGCCACCACAGAGGTTCAAAGATGTCCCATAACGTAATTTTCCGTATTAAACACACATTCGGTACTTTTCGGCATATACCAACGGCAAAGTTTCGAATCGGACCTAGCTCATTTCAAAGGTATTGACTCAGGCTATTCCCCACTTAAATATTTTTCTGGGATCCGGGCCCGTCTGGCCACCACAGAGGTTCAAAGATGTCCCATAACGTAATTTTCCGTATTAAACACACATTCGGTACTTTTCGGCATATACCAACGGCAAAGTTTCGAATCGGACCTAGCTCATTTCAAAGGTATTGACTCAGGCTATTCCCCACTTAAATATTTTTCTGGGATCCGGGCCCGTCTGGCCACCACAGAGGTTCAAAGGTGTCCCATAACGTAATTTTCCGTATTAAACTCACATTCGGTACTTTTCGGCATATACCAACGGCAAAGTTTCGAACCGGACCTAGCTCATTTCAAAGGTATTGACCAAGGCAATTCCCCACTTAAATATTTTTCTGGGATCCGGGCCCGTCTGGCCACCACAGAGGTTCAAAGATGTCCCATAACGTAATTTTCCGTATTAAACACACATTCGGTACTTTTCGGCATATACCAACGGCAAAGTTTCGAATCGGACCTAGCTCATTTCAAAGGTATTGACTCAGGCTATTCCCCACTTAAATATTTTTCTGGGATCCGGGCCCGTCTGGCCACCACAGAGGTTCAAAGGTGTCCCATAACGTAATTTTCCGTATTAAACTCACATTCGGTACTTTTCGGCATATACCAACGGCAAAGTTTCGAACCGGACCTAGCTCATTTCAAAGGTATTGACCAAGGCTATTCCCCACTTAAATATTTTTCTGGGATCCGGGCCCGTCTGGCCACCACAGAGGTTCAAAGATGTCCCATAACGTAATTTTCCGTATTAAACACACATTCGGTACTTTTCGGCATATACCAACGGCAAAGTTTCGAATCGGACCTAGCTCATTTCAAAGGTATTGACTCAGGCTATTCCCCACTTAAATATTTTTCTGGGATCCGGGCCCGTCTGGCCACCACAGAGGTTCAAAGATGTCCCATAACGTAATTTTCCGTATTAAACACACATTCGGTACTTTTCGGCATATACCAACGGCAAAGTTTCGAATCGGACCTAGCTCATTTCAAAGGTATTGACTCAGGCTATTCCCCACTTAAATATTTTTCTGGGATCCGGGCCCGTCTGGCCACCACAGAGGTTCAAAGGTGTCCCATAACGTAATTTTCCGTATTAAACTCACATTCGGTACTTTTCGGCATATACCAACGGCAAAGTTTCGAACCGGACCTAGCTCATTTCAAAGGTATTGACCAAGGCAATTCCCCACTTAAATATTTTTCTGGGATCCGGGCCCGTCTGGCCACCACAGAGGTTCAAAGATGTCCCATAACGTAATTTTCCGTATTAAACACACATTCGGTACTTTTCGGCATATACCAACGGCAAAGTTTCGAATCGGACCTAGCTCATTTCAAAGGTATTGACTCAGGCTATTCCCCACTTAAATATTTTTCTGGGATCCGGGCCCGTCTGGCCACCACAGAGGTTCAAAGGTGTCCCATAACGTAATTTTCCGTATTAAACTCACATTCGGTACTTTTCGGCATATACCAACGGCAAAGTTTCGAACCGGACCTAGCTCATTTCAAAGGTATTGACCAAGGCTATTCCCCACTTAAATATTTTTCTGGGATCCGGGCCCGTCTGGCCACCACAGAGGTTCAAAGATGTCCCATAACGTAATTTTCCGTATTAAACACACATTCGGTACTTTTCGGCATATACCAACGGCAAAGTTTCGAATCGGACCTAGCTCATTTCAAAGGTATTGACTCAGGCTATTCCCCACTTAAATATTTTTCTGGGATCCGGGCCCGTCTGGCCACCACAGAGGTTCAAAGATGTCCCATAACGTAATTTTCCGTATTAAACACACATTCGGTACTTTTCGGCATATACCAACGGCAAAGTTTCGAATCGGACCTAGCTCATTTCAAAGGTATTGACTCAGGCTATTCCCCACTTAAATATTTTTCTGGGATCCGGGCCCGTCTGGCCACCACAGAGGTTCAAAGGTGTCCCATAACGTAATTTTCCGTATTAAACTCACATTCGGTACTTTTCGGCATATACCAACGGCAAAGTTTCGAACCGGACCTAGCTCATTTCAAAGGTATTGACCAAGGCAATTCCCCACTTAAATATTTTTCTGGGATCCGGGCCCGTCTGGCCACCACAGAGGTTCAAAGATGTCCCATAACGTAATTTTCCGTATTAAACACACATTCGGTACTTTTCGGCATATACCAACGGCAAAGTTTCGAATCGGACCTAGCTCATTTCAAAGGTATTGACTCAGGCTATTCCCCACTTAAATATTTTTCTGGGATCCGGGCCCGTCTGGCCACCACAGAGGTTCAAAGGTGTCCCATAACGTAATTTTCCGTATTAAACTCACATTCGGTACTTTTCGGCATATACCAACGGCAAAGTTTCGAACCGGACCTAGCTCATTTCAAAGGTATTGACCAAGGCTATTCCCCACTTAAATATTTTTCTGGGATCCGGGCCCGTCTGGCCACCACAGAGGTTCAAAGATGTCCCATAACGTAATTTTCCGTATTAAACACACATTCGGTACTTTTCGGCATATACCAACGGCAAAGTTTCGAATCGGACCTAGCTCATTTCAAAGGTATTGACTCAGGCTATTCCCCACTTAAATATTTTTCTGGGATCCGGGCCCGTCTGGCCACCACAGAGGTTCAAAGATGTCCCATAACGTAATTTTCCGTATTAAACACACATTCGGTACTTTTCGGCATATACCAACGGCAAAGTTTCGAATCGGACCTAGCTCATTTCAAAGGTATTGACTCAGGCTATTCCCCACTTAAATATTTTTCTGGGATCCGGGCCCGTCTGGCCACCACAGAGGTTCAAAGGTGTCCCATAACGTAATTTTCCGTATTAAACTCACATTCGGTACTTTTCGGCATATACCAACGGCAAAGTTTCGAACCGGACCTAGCTCATTTCAAAGGTATTGACCAAGGCAATTCCCCACTTAAATATTTTTCTGGGATCCGGGCCCGTCTGGCCACCACAGAGGTTCAAAGATGTCCCATAACGTAATTTTCCGTATTAAACACACATTCGGTACTTTTCGGCATATACCAACGGCAAAGTTTCGAATCGGACCTAGCTCATTTCAAAGGTATTGACTCAGGCTATTCCTCACTTAAATATTTTTCTGGGATCCGGGCCCGTCTGGCCACCACAGAGGTTCAAAGGTGTCCCATAACGTAATTTTCCGTATTAAACTCACATTCGGTACTTTTCGGCATATACCAACGGCAAAGTTTCGAACCGGACCTAGCTCATTTCAAAGGTATTGACCAAGGCTATTCCCCACTTAAATATTTTTCTGGGATCCGGGCCCGTCTGGCCACCACAGAGGTTCAAAGATGTCCCATAACGTAATTTTCCGTATTAAACACACATTCGGTACTTTTCGGCATATACCAACGGCAAAGTTTCGAATCGGACCTAGCTCATTTCAAAGGTATTGACTCAGGCTATTCCCCACTTAAATATTTTTCTGGGATCCGGGCCCGTCTGGCCACCACAGAGGTTCAAAGATGTCCCATAACGTAATTTTCCGTATTAAACACACATTCGGTACTTTTCGGCATATACCAACGGCAAAGTTTCGAATCGGACCTAGCTCATTTCAAAGGTATTGACTCAGGCTATTCCCCACTTAAATATTTTTCTGGGATCCGGGCCCGTCTGGCCACCACAGAGGTTCAAAGGTGTCCCATAACGTAATTTTCCGTATTAAACTCACATTCGGTACTTTTCGGCATATACCAACGGCAAAGTTTCGAACCGGACCTAGCTCATTTCAAAGGTATTGACCAAGGCAATTCCCCACTTAAATATTTTTCTGGGATCCGGGCCCGTCTGGCCACCACAGAGGTTCAAAGATGTCCCATAACGTAATTTTCCGTATTAAACACACATTCGGTACTTTTCGGCATATACCAACGGCAAAGTTTCGAATCGGACCTAGCTCATTTCAAAGGTATTGACTCAGGCTATTCCCCACTTAAATATTTTTCTGGGATCCGGGCCCGTCTGGCCACCACAGAGGTTCAAAGGTGTCCCATAACGTAATTTTCCGTATTAAACTCACATTCGGTACTTTTCGGCATATACCAACGGCAAAGTTTCGAACCGGACCTAGCTCATTTCAAAGGTATTGACCAAGGCTATTCCCCACTTAAATATTTTTCTGGGATCCGGGCCCGTCTGGCCACCACAGAGGTTCAAAGATGTCCCATAACGTAATTTTCCGTATTAAACACACATTCGGTACTTTTCGGCATATACCAACGGCAAAGTTTCGAATCGGACCTAGCTCATTTCAAAGGTATTGACTCAGGCTATTCCCCACTTAAATATTTTTCTGGGATCCGGGCCCGTCTGGCCACCACAGAGGTTCAAAGATGTCCCATAACGTAATTTTCCGTATTAAACACACATTCGGTACTTTTCGGCATATACCAACGGCAAAGTTTCGAATCGGACCTAGCTCATTTCAAAGGTATTGACTCAGGCTATTCCCCACTTAAATATTTTTCTGGGATCCGGGCCCGTCTGGCCACCACAGAGGTTCAAAGGTGTCCCATAACGTAATTTTCCGTATTAAACTCACATTCGGTACTTTTCGGCATATACCAACGGCAAAGTTTCGAACCGGACCTAGCTCATTTCAAAGGTATTGACCAAGGCAATTCCCCACTTAAATATTTTTCTGGGATCCGGGCCCGTCTGGCCACCACAGAGGTTCAAAGATGTCCCATAAC